>NW_005199926.1:671591-692371 GCF_000372725.1 Emiliania huxleyi CCMP1516
GGGGGAAAAAGAGGGAGGGAAAGAAGGCCCTCCCCTTGAGGACCCCCCCTTTGCTGTCAGGGGTCCCTCTCGAAGACGGCGCGCGCCTCGTTTGTGGGGGCTCGTCCCGCACGCACGTGTTGCGCGTTTCAAAGGCCGACGGGCTTGGGAAGCTCCAGGGGCAGCACGCGGGGCTAACGGGGCGCCCCGGCCCGATGGGCCCCTCGGGGCGAACGGGTGGGGTCCTGGTCCCAGGACAGGCCCCCCCCCCCCCCCTCCCTCCCCCCTCCCCTCATTTTCAGGCGCAGCTCTCGCGCCTCGAGGCGGACGCGGCCGACGAGGCGCCGCTCCTCCTGCGGCTGCCGGGGAGACACGTCCACGACACGTCCACGACATGTCCACGACACGTCCCACAGGCGTCACTCTTTGGGCTGCTGCCCGCCGACCGGCGGGGACCCGACCCGGACGCGACCACCGTCTTCGTCGGCAGCCTGCCCCTAGAAGCCGAGCACAGACCCATACCTCCCCGTATCTCCGCCACATCTCGAGCCCCTAGAAGCCGAGCACAGACCCATACCTCCCCGTATCTCCGCCACATCTCGAGCCCCTAGAAGCCGAGCACAGACCCATACCTCCCCGTATCTCCGCCACATCTCGAGCCCCTAGAAGCCGAGCACAGACCCATACCTCCCCGTATCTCCGCCACATCTCGAGCCCCTAGAAGCCGAGCACAGACCCATACCTCCCCGTATCTCCGCCACATCTCGAGCCCCTAGAAGCCGAGCACAGACCCATACCTCCCCGTATCTCCGCCACATCTCGAGCCCCTAGAAGCCGAGCACAGACCCATACCTCCCCGTATCTCCGCCACATCTCGAGCCCCTAGAAGCCGAGCACAGACCCATACCTCCCCGTATCTCCGCCACATCTCGAGCCCCTAGAAGCCGAGCACAGACCCATACCTCCCCGTATCTCCGCCATATCTCGAGCCCCTAGAAGCCGAGCACAGACCCATACCTCCCCGTATCTCCGCCACATCTCGAGCCCCTAGAAGCCGAGCACAGACCCATACCTCCCCGTATCTCCGCCACATCTCGAGCCCCTAGAAGCCGAGCACAGACCCGTGTACTCCGGCCAGCACTCGAGAGGAGGCCGTACTCTGGGTCATCGTCTCCGCCGTAGTCAGCGGGCATCCGTATCCCTCGTATTCACGCGGTGCTCTGAAGAAGCAGCGCACGAGTCCGTGGTCGCACCCTGACGGTGGTGTACTAACACTGCAGGCAACCTGCCCTTCGACGCCACGGAGGAGGACGTGCGCGACTTTTTCGCCGAGGTGGGCGCGGCGGTGTCGGTGCGCATGCCGCTGCCAACGCGAGACGTCGTGTCGCACATATCCACGCCACGTCCGCGACACACGCCCGCGACACACGCCCGCGACACGTCCGCGACACGCCCGCGACACGCCCGCGACACGCCCGCGACACGCCCGCGACACGCCCGCGACACGTGGCCATCCTCCTGTCAGGTCCGCATGCCGCTCAACCGCGAGACGGGTGGCGCGTCCGGCATCGCGTTCGTTGAGTTTAGTTCGCCCGAGCTCGTCGCCGCCGCCGCGCGGCTCAACGGGGAGGACTTGATGGGCCGCTCCCTCAAGATCAACGTCGCGGAGAGCAAGCCCGACGCCAAAAGGCAGCACAGCGCGCCGCCGCCGCGGCCGCCGGCCGCCGCCGCTGCCAGCGCTGGCGGCGGCCGGCAGTCGCCGCCGCGGAAGCGCGCGCCGCCGCCTCCCCCGCCACGCCGTTCGCGTTCGCCGCAGCGGCGCGACCGCTCGCGCGGCCGTGAGCGCGGCCGCGACCACTCGCGCAGCCGCGACCGCAGGGATCGCGACCGCAGCCGTGGCCGCAGGGGCCGCAGCCGCAGCCGCAGCCACGACCGCAGCCGCAGCCGCGACGGCAGGGGCCGCGACCGCAGCGACCACAGCGACGGCCGCGAGCGGCGCGAGCGTAGCCGCGAGCGCGTGAGAGCGTCTCCGAGCAAGTCGCGCTCGCGCTCGCCGGCAGACGGCGACGACGAGAGGTCCTCCAGCGAGGAGCGCCGCCCGCGCCGCCGCCGACGCGACCGTAGCCGCAGCCCTCCCTCTCACAGCAGCGGGCGGCGCAGCAGCGACGGCGGCAGCTAGCGCGAGCGCACGACTCGAGAGCTGACACACTTTTCGGTGCGCAGCTACATCCTACAGCACGCCTGTTCACTCCACATACCACAAGCAACAGTTGTGTCAGTTTTGTGAAATCGTTAAAAGGACGACGCACACTCCACGACACACCTGCCACACACGTGACTCGCGAGCGAGACGCGGTGTGTCTGTCGGATACGCGTGCATGCAGCATGCAGCCTCTGTGAGGAGCACTTGGGGAGCACTTGAGTGCTTGGAGGCCGCACTTGTGCGCTTGACCCACTGCTTGGCGAGAGATGGAAGTGGCGAGTGCAGTCGCGGCGGCGCCGGCGGGGGCGATTCGTCGAAGTACATGATTTTCAATTTAAAAGTGCGGAAAGCATGTCGGTTGCCGCGCGAAGCTGCGGGCGGCGCGGCGGCGCCTATGTGCCTTGCTTCTTTCCACACAAGAAGAACAAAAACTCGTACGCTGAGGCCCAGTCCGGGCGGGGCCTCTTCGGGGCAGATTTGGCTGCGAAGGCGCGGCGCAGCGGCGCGCAGCTGGCGCGTCCACTAGTAGCGGCCGCCGCCGCCGTCGCCGCCGCCACCATAGCTGCTGCCACCACCGTAGCCGCCGCCGCCGCTGCCGCTCTCGGGCCCCGCGCCGCCCTCTGGCTTTGGCCACCGCCGCCGCCGGCCCGAGCGCCTTGTCATCGCCCACAGCGTTCCCCGTGAGTGTGTGGGGAAGGGGCCACCGGCGTCCCGCGATTGGACGGCGCTCCCGGACGCAGGCTGCCGTCGTGCCGCGCGTTTGGGAGGGCTGAGATTGCGTCCACACGCGCCGCCCGGCGGGGGGGGGATGTGAGAGCTAGGGGAGGATGTGTGCGAGTTGCATGTCTTGTGTGAGCTCGCAGCCGGGGCTGTGCGATTTGTGATTTATTCTTTCACATCGCTAGCTCAGTGTCCGGCTCTCGGTACGTGAAATCGAACGAAACGTGTCCGCGCGGCGAGTCCGCTCGAGATCCCCCCCCCCCCCCCTCCTCCTCGCGGCTCCCCAGCGCAAGCAAACAGCGACAACACTCAAGTACGCATATCAATGCATGATGACCCTCCGCGGCGAGCGCGTCCTCCGACCGAAGCTCCCAAGCTCCACCCAGAGAGTCCTCAGGGTGGTGGCCACGCGCTTCTTCTGACATCTGAGCAGCTCGCGCTATGAGCGCTGGGCCGCCTCCGCTGCCATCCTGGTGGCAGTCGCCCTGGCCCTCGCAGCGGCTGCAGCAGCAACCCTTGCCTGTGCAGCGGCCGCCGCCTCCTCAAACGCCGTCTCGTCCCCCTCAACCGCCGAGTCAGCCACGTTCAGCGCCGCTTTCGCCTCCTCAAACGCCGCCCTGGCCTCCGCCTGCGCCGCCCTGGACTCCGCCCGTGCAGCCGTGACCACAGCCAGCGCCGCCACGGCCGCTGTCTTGGCCTCCTCCTCCGCCTCCGCCTCTTCCTCCGCCTCGTCCGCCTCAGCGTCCAAGCGAGCCGCCTTAGCCACTTCTGCCGACGCCGCTGCCTGGCTCTCCGGCGTGATGCCGAGCCGGATCCGCTCCTCGTGACACTTCTCGAGGAGCCGGAGCAGCCCCTCCCTGTCCAACGGCGCGGGCTTGGCTGCGGCTGCCTCTGCCGGCGCCTCGGGCTCCTGCGACGTCCCAGCCCCGCCCGCCCCGCCGCCCTTCTTCTTCTTCTTGCCCTTCTTGCCCTGGGCGCGCTTCTCCGCCTCGACCTCCGCCAGCAGCTCCTCGGCGTGCCGTGCCGCCTCCGCCTCCGCCGCCGCCCTCTGCGCCGCCCTCTCCGCCGCCCCCGCAGCCCACGCCGCCTCCGCCGCCGCCTTCTCTGCCGCCGCCTTGGCCGCCGCATGCTCCTCGAGGGCGCGCACGCACTCGGCGTTGCCCTCCTCCTTGGCGATCAACAGCGCTGTGCGTCCAGCCACCGTGCGCAGCTCCGTGTCGGCGCCCGCCCGCAGCAGGCAGTGGAGAGCGGCGGGGTGGTTCTGGTGGGCGGCGAGTATCAGCGCAGTGCAGCCGTCGCTGGCTTGAAGGTTGACCTCCGCGCCGTGCCGCAGCAAGGTGTCGACCACCCGCTCGTGGTCGTTGAGGGCGGCGCACAGCAGCGCGGTATAACCGTTCCGCGCGGTGCTGCTGACGCCGTTCTGAAGGTCGATCGAAGCGCCACGCTGCAACAACGCCACGGCCAGCCGCTCGTGGCCGCAGAGGGCGGCTTGCATCAGCAGCGTAATGCCGCTCAAACCCTTACGAGTGAATGTCGCGTCCACCCGGCCGCCGCCGTCGAGCCAAGCCAGCACCGCCTCGTCGTCTTGCTCAGCCGCCTCCACGACCTCCTCGGGGACGGCGTCCTCGCCCGTTCCGCTCTCCACGCGGCCAAAACGCAACTGCGGTGCCGCCCCCTTGCCCGAGGCGGCATCGCCGTCCGCCCCTGCGCCGCCCGCCTCGACCGCCGCCGCGTCGCGCCTCTCCGCCGCCACCTCGCCGAGAAACGTCTTGACAGCGGCGACACACTCGGTGTGACCCTCGTCTTTGGCGATCTGCAGCGCCGTCTTGCCCGCCGTGCGCAGCGCCATGTCTGCGCCTGCCCGCAGCAGCTGGAGGACGACGACAGGGTAGCCGTAGTGGGCGGCGCTTATGAGCGCAGTGTGGCCGTCGATGTCCTGCAGGTCGATTTCCGCGCCGTGCTGAAGCAGCACGTCCATCACCCGCTCGCGGCCGTTGCGGGCGGCGAACATCAGCGCAGTGGTGCCGCGAATACTCTGCAGGTTGATCTCAACACCGTGCCGCAGCAGCGTCTCGACCACCTGCACGTGGCCGTTGAGGGCGGCGCCCATCAGCGCGGTGCTGCCGACGCTGTCTTGCGCGTCCGGCTTCGCGCCCAGCTTCAGCAGAAGTTCGACCAGCTGCTTGTGACCGTGGGCGGCGGCGAGCATCAGAAGCGTCAAGCCACTCCCATCACCGCGCTCGCATGTCGCATCAACCCGCCCGTCCCCGGCGAGCCACGTCTGCACCACGCCCAACTTGCCGTTCACCGCCGCTGTCTCGATCTTTTTCGGCAGCGCGAGCGGCGCAGCCTGTCGCGCCGTTGAAGCGCGTCCGCGCCGGGAGGCGGCTGAGCCAGCTTTTGGTCGGCCAGGCATGAGGGCGCCGGGGACGCGCGCCGCGATTACTTTTTTGTGCATCTCTGTGGATTTAGGAGGCGTTCGCGTGGAGGAGGCCTGCGCAGGTAAGGACCGATTCGCCCGTGTCTTCGCTGGGAGGCGTAATTTGATTGATCGGAAAAGCGGCGTTACGTGCCCGTTGGCCGCCGAACGACACGCGAGGCGCCCGCCCCGGCGGTGAACGAGCGCCGTGGCCAATGAGCCGCGGCGTGCTGCTGCCCCTCTCGGCCGTGCTGCTGCTCCTCTCGTCCGTGGCGTCAACCTCTGCACTGCCCTCGCCGCCGCCACCGTCTCCTCCCCCGCCCGGCGCCGTCGCCATCGGCGACACAAACAAGGGTGGCACCATCCCAGCCTACGTCGCGTCAGCGCCAACACCACCGCCGTCTCCGCCGTCTCCGCCGCTTCTGCCGTCGCCGCCGTCTTCTCCGCCGTCTCCACCATCGCCGCCGCCGTACCCTCCAGCGCTCCCCGGCGCGACGTATGACATAGTCAGAGGCGACGGATCGGGCCGCCGACTCTACCCCGCCGCCCGCTCCGGAAGCCGCGCCAACCCCTTCCCGCCCGCCGACTGCAACTCCACCACGACGCAGACGGGCTGCATCGCGCTCCCGAGCACTCTGCCATCGCGAGTTGGAACGCTGCAACGGCCTGCTTGGGCTGGAACCCTGCACACCTCTCACCCCACATGCTTAACGCGCGAAAGCGGCGCCCGAGCATGTGACGACGGACTGCCCACTCTGCCTCGGACATCGGAACTTCCTGTGCACGGCGACGTCATTCGTGGTGAGCTCCAGCTTGCGGCAGAGGACCTTCCGGGTGGGAGCGTCACTCTTTTGCGGACGACGTCGGTCGCGCTCGGGGACGTGAACGGAGATGGCAAAGTTGACATCGTCGTTGCCAACAGTCCTGCGGAACTATGGTACGCCGGCGTACCAAACCAGCTGCTGCTCGGCAGCGCGATGGGCGGTTTTGAGGAGGCGGTGACCCTTATGGGCGGGAGCTTAACCACTTTGTCAGTCGCGCTCGAAAGCGAGTCGCAGTACTTTGATCGTGCGCAGCGAGGCTGTGTTGACTGCCCGGCGGCGGGCGTGCGCTTTGCCATTCTTTTGGGTATCGCTTTTGCTGCTGCAGGGGCAGGCGTTCTCTGCTACCTCGCACTGACCCGCGTTGCGATTCTCGGCCGTGCTGGAGCTCGCGCCGCGCACCGTCTCGCGCGCATCGAATTCAGCGTCGGCTTTCAGCCCAAGCTCAAGGTCCTGGTCAGCTTTTACCAGATTGGCGCAACGCTCGGCCCCGTGTATGGCGTGCGCCTCCATGAGAGCCTTACGCGCTGGACCAACATTATCGACATATTCAGATTGGATGTTCTTGGTCTGACCTACCCGGCTGCGTGCCTCGGATCGATGCACACCCGGCTGCTGATCACCGCACTGTGGCCAATTGTTGCGATATTGCTTGGCGCCGCCGCCCTTTCTTCCCACGCCATCGCGGTGTGGCTCTTATCTGGTCGCGCCGACATAGCCCGGCGCGACCTTGCTCGGGCAACGCTGGGCCGAATGCTCTACTTGGCCATCTTTGTAGTCTACCTCGTACTGCCCTCCGTCTCTCGCTCCATCTTCAAGGCGCGCCTGTGCGAGTCGTATGACATAAACGTCTTCACCGGCGCGCGGCGCAGCTTCCTCGTGGCCGACCTCGACGTCCTCTGCAGCGACGACGACCCGGTGTTCCGCGGGCTGGGCGCGATATTTTGGGCCCTCTTTGGTGTCTGGCCGGTGCTCGCTCCGCTAACCTTCCTCGCGCTGCTACTCTCGATTCGCCCTGCGGTACGGGCGAAACGTATCAGCCCTCTCGCCCGAGCGTGTCGCTTCCTCTGGCGCGACTATGACGCGGACTTCCTCTTCTGGGAGGTGTGGCGGCATGCTGTGCTCCCCTAGTGCCAGACATTGCTCTCGCGAGCCCTGCGCACGTCTACGTTAGGTGTTTGACCTCGCGCGCAAGCTCTTCCTCGCTTCGTTGGTGCTCTTCATCGACCAAGAGTACGGCTCGAGTAAGATGCTTCGCCTCGTCGTCGCCACCGTCGTCTCGGCCCTCTTCCTGGCCGCCCTCGCACTCGCCCGGCCCTTCAAGCGGTCCGATGATCTCTACCTCGCGTGCGTTGCAAACCTGCTGCTCACTTGCTGCTTCTGTCTTGGGACCGTGATTCAGCTCTGCGGCGAGGACAATGACCAGTGCTACCAGCTCGTCGGCCTCAACGACGCGCGCAGGGCCAGCGAGTTTGTCATCGGCCTAACGGCCGCGATGCTCGTCGCGTCACTGACAATCATCATCTTGAAAGCAGTCACCGCCGTCACCGCGCCCACGCTTCGCCTCGTCGCCACCGGCCGCGCTCCGATCCTCGAACTGCCGTCCGGCTGCCACTTCCACGGCTTTATCTCTCACGCGTGGGGAACTGGTCAAGACCAGACGCACACTGTAGTGCGGCAGCTGCAGCTGTTGATGCCCGGCGTCCGGATCTGGCTAGACGTCGACAACTTGGACGACGTGGGCAAACTCGAGGAGTCGGTGGCCGACTCGGCAACCTTCATCATCTTCCTGAGCGCCGGCTACTTTAGGAGCTGGAACTGTCGCCGCGAGCTGTATGCGGCGCTGGCCTCGAAGCGGCCGTTTATTGTTGTGCACGAAGCGGACACGGCCAAGGGAGGCGCCTCGATCCAGGCGCTCCGGGACGAGTGCCGCGAGAGCTGCGTCGAGGTCGCCCCACCTGCCTACCCCTCCTACAGCGGGCCAGACGAGGTGCTCGCGTGCGTATTTGACGAGGCGGATCCGATCGTGTGGGTGCGAGTGCACGATTTCCAGGTGGAGTCGCTCAAGGAGATCGCGCTGCGCATGCTTCGCCACACCCCGTACTACGCGCGACACAACAGCGAGCTCGCGCCGGGCGTCGCGGTGCCGGGCGAGGTTGGGCCGTTTGCCTTAAGCAGCCCAATCACTGTCCTTGTGTGTCGCGACAACAAGGGTGCCTTCGACGTGGCAAGGGAGGTCAAGGCGGTTGCGAGGGAGGGGCGAGGCTCTGCTGCGACCAATGCTGAGGCATTCACGATCCGCGAGGCGGATGACGCACTCGAGAGAGCCAATGCCGCACCGCTCCAGGGGCGCGCCGTATTGCTGCTTTACCTGAACGAGAAGACCTTTCTTGACCCGTCCGGCACCGTCGCGCGCATCGTGCAAACGGCAATGGACCGTGGCATTGCCATCGCTCCAGTCGCCGAGCAGGACCCTGCCAGCGGCGGTTGCGCGTTTCGGCAGTTTTTTCAACAGACGCCGCAGGTGCTGCAGCAGCCGCCGTACAAGCTCTTCGACACGCTGGCCGTGCCGCTCTACCCTTCCTCGCAGCACCGCAAAGTGAGCCTACGCCACGTACTCCGAGGCATGGGCGCCCAACCCCAAAGCGGCGGGGGAATGCGCAATGTGTTCACAGCCGCGGTGCTCTCGTGCGCACGGTGTCTGACGAGGAAGGACAGCAGAAGGATCGAACCAGCCGCAGCCGAGCCGCCTATAGATCGACAAAAGGTCGCTAGTCCCGGGGGAACGGCGTCGCTGCCCGAGCCTGCACCGCCTGAGGCTGCAACGCAGGGAGTCCCGACTCGAGCTGCGAGCTATGACGTGCAAGAGGAAGCGGACGCCCTCGCCCTGCACCGCGAGCGTGTGCTCAAGTCGTTGCGGTCCAGGCTGAACGCAACACAGGTCGCTGACTCTTTGCATACCCGCCATCGCGATGCTCCGGCGCCGCCCTTACCCGGAGGCCGCTCGTCAAAGAGCCCACCGCGACTGCGTCCACCGCCCCCGCCGTCTGGGCCTTCTCGCGAGGGCTTAGCGCTTGAGCGCATCGCCCGCATCCGCACGGCACAAGAGAAGCGGCTGCAGGTCCGTGCAAATAGCTGCAAATCCGTGCTGGCTCACGCGGAGGGGGCAGGGGGACTTGCAAGGGGCGGGGGCGTGGAGGGCGAACCTCTTGCGGCCTAGCGGGACCGAGTCAGTCAGTCAGTCAGTCAGTCAGTGTTACACACGTCCTAGCATGGACGACGGGGCACACGCACTCGCGGAACACACGGGGTATTACACACGAGCGAGAGAGGTAAAGAAATCTTTCAAACTGTGTGTGTGCCAGTCCGCGCCAGTCTGCGTCTTTCAAACTCGGTGTCGAACCACCAGCCCGACGCTCACTACAAGTGAGAGACACAAACAGGCTCACTGACCACACCGCCGTCCCCTCCTGGCACTCCAGCATGCCCGCCTGCGTCGACATTCTCGCGCCGCTCCTCGCTGCCGGCGACCTCCACACGGCCCGCTTTGCGGCTCTCGAGTATGCTATGCGGCCTGCCGCCAGCGCCGCGTCTCCCAGTCCTTGGCAGCAGCCGGCGGGCGGCACCGCGCTCGCAGCTTTTGACAAGGCTGCCGGCGACGAGTGTGGTGCCGCGTGGAGAGAGCTGCTCGACGAGTTCCTGCTCTCCGGAGAGCCAGCGCTCGCCACCGTTGCCGCGAAGCACTCGGCGCTGACACTGCCGCCTCCGCCACCGCCGTCCGCATCGCTCATCAGCATGGAGGACTATGATGCGTGCTGCTCATGGCTCGCTCGTGGAGGCGACGCGCCCCGGCGGTGTGGCGCGGCGTCGCCCGGCGGCAGCGGCTGCTCTCTCGCCAACGGCTCGACGGCTGCGTTGCTCTTGCCGATGCTGCGGGAGCCTCTAGTCAGTGTGATGCTACCGGGCCGACGCCTGCTACGCCTCGAGCAGGACAACCTTCCTGTGCCCCTTCGACGATCTCGCTGGGCTAATCTGGGCTAACTCTCGGCTAATCTCGCTGAATCAGGACGGCTTCCTGCGCCCCTTCGACGTCGCGACCGTCCTGTGGCCCGCAGGCTACCTGCTCGGACTCTGGGTGGCGGCGGAAGCGCGGCCAGGTAACCTGTAGCGCCGTCCCATCCCCGAGATGTAGCCGAGAGCCGATATTCAGCCGAGACGTATTGCAATAGCCGAGATAGGCCAGAGTCACTCAGCGCGCCCCAGAAACCGAGTCAGACCGGGTCAGCGAATCATTTCTGTAAATGCTTGGCAGGAGGTGGCTTGTCACGTGGCGAGCTGTGAACAGCGTCTCTTCACGGCTCGGCCTGTGAACAGGTGGGCTGCTGTGGCGGGGCGGCGACGGCGCAGAGAGCTGCCAGGTGGGGGGAGACGGAGGCGGCGGCGATGGCGATGGCGATGGGGATGGGGGTGGGGGTGGTGGTGGCAGCGGCGTTGGCGGCAGCAGGGCCGGCGGCGATGTCGGCGGCGGCGGAAGCGTCGCGCCTCCGCTCTCGGTCCTCAACTTGGGGGCGCGGCACTCGGCGCACGGGGCGTGAACGGCGTCTCTTCACACCTCCAGCCGTGAGCAGGTCCTCGACTTGGGATGCGGCACGGGCGCCGTGGCCTTGGCGGCCGCCGCTTCGCTCGGCGGCGGCGCTGTCGTGACCGCAACTGACCGCGAGAGTCGCTCTCTCGCTCTGGCGACCGCAAACGCGGCGCGGAACGGCCTCGAGGTGCGCCTCTCGCCCCTCGACTATGCGACCGACGAGGCGGTCGCCGCGTTTGCCGCAAGGCACGGCGTCACCGCACCCTCTCCTAGTACGGTCGAATGCAATACACCACTACACAACATGACGTCAGGCACGCCCCCTTCGACCTCGTTACCGGCGCCGCGCTGATGGAGCTGTCGACCTCTCCGCGCCTCTGGTCAGTGCTTCGCGCCCTCACAGCGCCCGGCGGGGCAATCGGCGTCGCCGCCAACGACGCCGAGACCGCCGCCGATGCCACCGCCGCCGATGCCACCGCCGCCGATGCCACCGCGAGCACCGAGGTGGTCGGACACCAGCGGCGTCGGAGGCGGGGGAGCCTGGTCGCGCTAGCGCATACCGTCGGCGCCGTCGCGTCGCCGCCCGAAGGGAGCGGCTTCGTCGAGGTGGCAAGGGTGGCGGGGCTCGGCTTTGGGCTGCACACGCGGTGGAGCGAGAGCGAGTCGGACTTTGAGGTGGTGGTGGCGCGCCGGGTAAAAAAATAAGAAGCCATCTACCAAAAGGAACTGCATGTGCATGTGCCTCGTCATGTGGCATATGTGCACGATGCATGTGCATGTTGAGTTGTAGAGCGTGACTGACGCGGGGTAAAGTTAAAAGTACGGGCAGCGGCTGACGGCCTGTGTGCAAAAGGTGTACACCGGCCGCGGCTCTCGATCTCTCGACCTCGGTCAGGCCTGCTCCTGCAGGTACGCGAGCGCCTGGGCGAGGCCGAGCGTGGCGGCGCCAGGGGCGGCTGCGGCTCCCGCCCGGCCGAGAAACTCTCCCACATCCGCTGCGAACTCGTCTGCGGGCAGCTCTCCGCGCTCCTCGCAGGTCAGCATCAGCTCCCACGCCTCTCGTAGCGGCAGGTGGCCCTCTGGCATGGCGGCGCTCGCCAAAAGGGACAGCCGGGCGAGCGCGGCCTCCCACCCAGCGCGCAGCTGCTGCTCACGCTCCGCTGTCAGCAGCGGCGACTCCTCGCGGTACCACCGGTCGACGACTGCCCCAATGTGCCGCCCGACCACAGCCTCGTCGGGCGGCCGGCCGGCCGCCGCCTCTGCCCGCCGCATGACGCAGACGCTCGCCTGCTGCTCCACTCCTGGGAGGCGCAGCGCCGTGTGCCGCACCTCCCAGCCGAGCTCCGGGCAAGATAGGACCGGAACGAGCAGCTCCGGCTTGCGGAACGAGACGACGACGTACACGCCACGAGGCGAGAGTAGCCACGAGCGCACATTGCAGAGGAGGCGCGCGGCGTCGTGCTCGACGATGGCGCAGTCCAGCATCCCCTTGTCCACGACAAGGTCGGCGAGACCTTGCGGGCAAGCGGATGCCAGCGAGTCGGCGTCGCACACGTCGCACGTCGCCCACGCCACCCGCCGGTGCTCCGATCCGTGCTGGGTTCGCATGGTCTCCGCGGTATGCTGCTCCCGATCCAGGCCCAAAACGCTCTCGTAGAGCGAGCCGAGGTGCAGCGGCAGCGTGGAGTTGCCACATCCGACGTCCGCCACGCGTGCCGTGCGAGGCAGGCCCAGCGCCTCGGGCGTGAGGAGCGGCGCGAGCTTATCCCAGCCGGCGACCCACTCGAAGGTGCCGCGGCGCTCGTCGACCAAAGCAGCCATTCAGGGTTCCCAATACCCGGGTACGGGTGGCCATACCCTGGGTTTTAGGGTAGAAAACGCGGCGGCCTGTTTGCGCTAGTGTCAAAAATCCCGCGCCACTGCGGGCGAATGAAGAGACCTGCGCTGCACAGCCGTCTGCGCGCTGAAATTCTATACGGAATCGATACGGGGGGGGGGGGGGTTTAGCAATACCAAACAACTCTAACACTCACACGTAATTTGGGGCCTGGAGCCCTGTTCACGCGCGCGCGAGACGTGCAGACAGGGTTGCCAGGTGAGAGCGAATGGCGCGGTTCACGCCTCGCACAACAGAGAGAGAGATGCGCTCTGCATGGTGGGACATAAAAGAGAGCGAGTACTTGGGCGAGTAGGCCGTGCGGTCGACGCTGCCGCGCGCGACTTTGCGCGCGAGGCGGCGCAGCTTGAGAACGGCGGTGGGCGAGAAGCCGCCGCCGAACGTCTCGTGGAGCAGCAGGTTGAAGTTGTTGCGCTTTGTTTTGTCGATACGTGGTACGTCTCTGAATCGCTCGTGGAGAGGAGCTACGGCCATTCTCCACTTGTGTTCGACGACGTCGTACATTGTTCGACGACGTCGAACACGATCGAGTAACCGCACGGACATTGCATGGGGCCAAGCCACCCTCATGTGACCGGACACTCGCGTCAATTGTCTCTGTGCGCATAACGTTTGTCTTCGGTCGTTGCATGGCCCGCGCGCGTGCGAACAGACAAAGTGCGAAAGGTCTCTCGAACAAAAGTGCGATAAAAAAATCTCGGGTCGCGGGCTACTCCGGGCTACGCCATGCCCGCCATGCCCGACGAGCCCGCCCAGACGCCGCTGCGCACGCTGACCACGGCGCTCGCCCGCGCGGCGGCAGTCGTGGACTCCGTCTCTCCCACGCTGACGAAAATCTTCCACTACGGCCTGGTCCCGCTCGTGCTGCTCCTCGGCGTGCGCAGCGCCGAGCCGCGCCCAAGGCTGCTGGACCTGATCCTCCCCATGTGATGCATCCACGCGTTGGAGTTTCTGTGCGCTATTAAGAGGCCTGAAAAGCAGTAGCGGGCGAATGCAGCAGTGAGCCGTCGTGATCGTGGCGTGCTCTAGCGCTGGTGGGCGCCGCACGCCCGATGTCTCATGTGAGTGGCGTCCGCGACGCGCCGCCTGCCATCTTTTCGTCCACCCCCTCTCCCATTCCGCGGCGTCGGCACTGTCCCGTACGTTAATTGTCAATATTTCACGCCGGCACCTCCGAGCTGCCCCGCGTGAGGCGACCCCGCGCGCCGCAGCGCATCTCTCGCGAGACTCGGCGCACGCGCCACACGCCCACGCCAGCGCATCTCAGACTCACTGATCACACGCGCGCCGGGGGGGGGGGGGGCGGCCGCGCGCGCCGTGACACCCTGCGCAGCAGACGCCAGACGTACACCAAAACAGCCTGAGACTGCGAGCCCGAGAGGGCTACGCGGCTGTTGTCGGCCTGGCCACATACGACGCCCGCCCGCCCCGGGCGCCACTGTGGCTGTGTGGTCCGCGAGGGGCGTGGCGCGCGTGCTCACAGAGAGGGCGGGTGACTGGCGGCGCGGCCCGCCTTCTGCGCCCGGGCCAAACGCCTTCTGCGTCAGAAGCCAAACGCCTCCATCAGGTCATCGGCCGTCGCGTCGCCCCCGTGGACGTCCACCTCCGAGGCGTCAAACTTGTGCAAGCCGCCCGCCGCCTTCTTGCCCGACGCCTCGAGCTCCTGCATCTTCCGCACGCGCTCCTCCTCCACCGCGGCCGCCTGAAGGGCGGGGGCGGAGTGGAGAGCCGTGGCGTGCGTGCGCGCCGTGGCGGCCGCGCATCGGCCGGGCCGCTCGGCCACCTCCTTGGCCTTGCGCGCCAAATCCTCCTGCTTCTTCTTGAGGTCCTCCGCTTCGTCAAACGCGGGGGGCGCCGCCTCCGCCGCCGGCGCAACCGCCGCGGGCTGTGCGGCGGCGGGCGGCTGCGCGGCGGCCGCGGCGGCGAGCAGCGATGCGAGCGCCTCGAGCGGCTGCTCCGGCCGCTCGCGCGCCAGCGCGTTGAGTGCGTCGTTGAGCTGCGGCGTGATTGCGTCCATGTACCTACAGGACCGCACTCACTGAATGGATTCCACTCTCCCGGAACGAATCGGTCAAGTGACGTGTCTCCACGCACCTACAAGAGGGGAGAGCCGGCTGAGCCAGAGTCGCCCGACCTGCCCGCCGCGTCAGCGCGGGCGGCGTCGCACTGCTGCAGCGCCACCCGCGGACCCCGCGCCTCGGCCACCGCCTTGGCAACCTCCTCCTTTGTCGGGACGTGCTGCGCCGGCGGCGGCGGCGGCTTCTCGCCCTTTTTGAGCTTTGGCGGCGGCGGCGGCGGGCTGACGAAGGGGATGAAGTCGACGCCGCCTGAGCAGGGAGAGCGGGCGCCGGCGTGGACTGAGCGGCTCGGGGAGAGCTCGGGGCGCCCTTGGGAGGGGAGGGGGGGGGGAGGAGGAGGCGTGTGGGTGTGTGGGGAGGGGGCGGGGGCGGCGGCGCGCCCATGTACTCCTGCAGCACGTCTGGTACGCGGATGCCGATGGGCGTCTGGTAGTTTTCGATGACGCAGCACATGGCGCGCTCGGTGGCGATCAGTGTCGAGTTGAGCATGTGGCAGTACCTGCAATGGCGGCGGCGGCGGCGGCGGCGGCCGAGGCGGCGGGGGGGGGGGGGGGGGGGAAGGAGGCGGGCGTGAGACGGCGGCGTGGGGCCGGCACAGAGAGGGCGAGGCTGCGAGGCTCGACTGTGCACGAGAATGCTGGAGCTGCTGCGAGGCTGCCAGGCCTGTGAGTCTGGCTACAAGGCGAGGCGGAGCTGCATCGCACTTCTTCTTGCCGTCATCGGTCTTTGTCTGACCGAATCGCACCTCGAGGCGGCGCGACTGGTAGTCGGTGCAGTTGGAGCAGGAGACGAGCTCGCGGTGCGCGTTCGAGCCGGGGAACCACGCCTTCGAGGTGAGAACAACAACCACGGGATTCGAACGATGCATGTCGTACAGCCGCGCCGCGACGTCCCGCGAGGAAGTGTCGTGTCTAGGAGGTGTCTAGGAGGTGTCTAGGAGGTGTCTAGGAGGTGTCTAGGAGGTGTCTAGGAGGTGTCTAGGAGGTGTCTAGGAGGTGTCTAGGAGGTGTCACGCCTCGAGGTCGTACTTCTTGGCCGCCGCGTCGTTGAGCTCGCCCGAGACGATGTTGACGACCTTGTATGGGATGCCTACCGGCGAGGTCAGGACCGAGGTGCGGCGAAGAGGCCGCGCGCCGGGCTGGACGAGGGTGCGGCGGTGCCCAGCGACTGGTAGAAGTCCATCGAGGTCTGAATCATCCGCTCCTGTTGACATGGCCCGGGCAGTGAAGCGCCGCCGTTCACAGCCTGCCGCGGCGTGGAGCGCCCTCAACGCCTGCTCGTCCCACGACGTCTTCCCCTCGGGCGAGGTGATTGCAAACTGCTCCACCTTTTCAAACTGGTGCACGCGGAAGATGCCGAGCTGGTCGCGCCTAGAGACATGTCCCGGACATGTCATGGACGTGTCCTGGACATGACTGCACGCGGAAGATGCCGAGCTGGTCGCGCCCGTGCGAGCCCGCCTCCTTGCGGAAGCAGGTGGAGTAGCCCGCGTACCTAGGGACACGGCCTCGACACGTCTCGGACATGTCCAGGACATGTCCTGTGGACGAGGAGCCCGAGACGTCCGGGACACGTCCGGGACACGTCCTGCTAGAGGTCGCGAGTAGCCCGGGGAGTGCGCACCGCTTGGGCAGCTGTTTGTCGTCGATCCACTCTCCGTGGTGGTAGGCGCAGATCGGCTGCTCCGACGTGGCGATCAGGTACTGGTCCTCGGAGGCGCCCGTCACCTACGCAGGCGGCGGCGGGGCGGAGGGCAGTGGGGGGCAGCAGTTGGGGAGGGAGGGCATGCGCTGGGTGGCGGTTTTGGTGGCGGTGTGGTGGCGGTTTGGCGGGCGTGGTCTCAGGCGGTGGCCGGCCCGAGGTCCGGGAAGGGCAGGACATGTCCGGGACATGTCTAGGACATGTCCGTGACATGTCCGTGACATGTCGGCCCGAGGTCCGGGAAGGGCAGGCGCCAACGCCGCTCCGCATCAGAGGCGGTGGCTCGGGGCGCTGGAGCAGGACGGGCGCAGCAATGCTCGCCGCCCGGAGGTGGGGGCGGTGGAGGAGGGGCAGCGCTGGGGCAGCAGCAGCGAGCCTTGTAGAGCTGCTCATCAAAGTCGGCGAGCTGTGCAACCTTGGACATGAGCGACTTGTTCATCACGAAGGGGGTCTGCAGCAGCGTCGCGCCTCGCGACGTCAGGAAGTGCATCGCGTACGAGATGAGCGCCTGGTTGAGCAGCACGCCCGCGCCGGTGAGGAAGTAGCCCCGCGAGCCGGCGACCTGGGAGCCGCGCTCGGTGTTGGCGAGGCCGGCCATCTGGATGAGGTCGTAGTGGGAGAGCATCCAGTCCTCGCGCTTGAACTCGCCAAACTCGTGCACCACCGCGTTGTGCTCCTCGTCGTCGTGCACCGGCACGTCGTCCGGCACGAGGTTGCCGATCTTGCCGATCGTCGAGTCGCGCAGCTCGATGCACTCCTTCTCCTTGGCCTGCAGCTGCGCGATCTCCTCCTCGATCGCCTTCTTCTGCTCGAGCAGCTCCGGCGGCGGCGTCTCCTTCTTCTTCATGAAGCCGCCGATCTCCTTTTGCGTCTTGCCTCGCGTCGTGAGCGCCTGATCGAGCGAATAGCGCGTCTTGCGCCACTCCTGATCGTACTCGATCACCTGGTCGACGAGTGCGACGTCGGCGTAGCGCCGCCGCTGCGACTCGCGGACGAGGTCCGGGTCGCCGCCCTGCTCGGAGCGGAACAGAAGGATGTCGAGCATAGGTGGAGAGGCGTGGCTGCCCAGCGGACTAAAGAAGAAATCAGTGGGCCGACCAAAATCCTGCTCGTGCAGGTGGGGGTGCGCCGAAACAACCCAAAAAAAAGGGGAACATAGCGTTTAGCGCTCACCCCGCCGACCCCATTCGGACACGCCTCATTGCTACCTACCTACCTACCTCATAAGACTCAAAGATCCTCCTTCCCGACAATCCCGTCCCGCGTCGTCGACGCCGTCGGGTTCTGAGACTGAGCAATGATGAACCGCTGCTCTTCCGCGGCGTTGCCCCTGACGGCAAACTCTCCTATCAGCACCCCAGAAGGCAGCCGTGCCCGCAGGGCCCTATTTGAGCAGTGTGCCACGCCGTGTCTCAAGTGAATGCGGGGCTGGGTGAGCCTAGCGCAGGGGAGTGTTCTCCGCCTTGCCGCGTCCGCTCGGACCCTAGCCCACCGACCCGGCCGGAGCGTGGCAGCGATCCGCTCCTGCTGCGAAGCAGGGTCCACAACTAGCACCTGGACAGGCCTCGCTGCCCGATTGTCCACAAACACGACCGCGCTGCCCGCGTACTCTGCCGACTGCGCCATCAGCTCATCGTGGTCCACCTTCCATAGCCGGAGACTGCTCAGCCTAGTAAACTCCTGAAACATGAGCCGACGCGACGCCGCGGGGTCCAAGGCCCGGGACGAGGCGGCCGGCGAGAAGTATGCACCATGGGGCAGGTGTCCAGAGTAGAGAACCATCCGGTTGAGGCGCACAGGGACGGATGCGTACTGCTCAAACTCGCCGGTGAGGTCCTCGGCCTCGGCCGGTAAGCTGAGGTTGGGATCGTGCTGGCGCCTGTACTTTTCCACGGAGCTCTGCATGGCAGCCAGGCACATGTACAGGTCGCCGGCCATCGCACAGCCCGACTCCTCGCACCCGCCGCACAGCTCCACCCCCTGCTCGGCGCCAGGCCGCCTCCTCACGCGCCAAAATGAGGTTCCAGAGTCGTCATACTCTGAGGTGAGGTGTAGGTTGAGCACCAAGTGCCCAGAATCGAGGTGGGTCAAACTGGTGGCTGGCCGATCCGACAAAAAGGCGAGCCGCCGCCACCCATCGGCACTCGCGTTGCCATCCGTCGGAAGAGGCTCGATGAGCTCGAGCAAGCTCCACTTTCCAGCCTGGCGGCTGAAGACTCCAGCTTCTCTCGCGAGAGCACGCGCCCTGGCTCGGGCGGCTGAACCAACTGCGCCTGTCCCGTGGAGGGCTGGCCAGGCATCGAGCAACGCATGCCGGAGCGGCGCCTCGCTGCCGAGGCGCATGCGCTCTCGGGCAAGGTGTGCCTCTGTCATCGAAAGCTTGCCCTGCGCGAGGAGGAGTCGTAGCGCCCGCCGAACGCAGGGTAGGTGTTCCCCCGATCCCAGCCGAAGGCTGGCCGTCACGTTAGTTTCTGAAGGCACAAAGATGCGGCCTGGGAAGCGAGAGCCCTCTGCACCCGGCAACGCCTGCTCGTGCACAAACGATGATGTGTCCAACGAGAGGAGCTCTGAGAGCGGCTCTGGGCAGAGGAAGCTGTCGATCACGAGGACCGGGTGCCTGCCGTTGCCAATCGAGAGAAGGTCTACGTCGGAGTCTGCAAAGCAACAGAAGTCGCGCGGGCTAGGCATCTGCATGGTTCGCTCGATTTTACTTGCGCAAAACTCGCACTTTCAAACTCGGTGTCGAACCACCAGCCCGACGCGCACTACAGTTAAAGCTCGTTTCGGCCCATTCCCCCTTCATTCGCCAGTCATTCGCCGCCCTCGGCGCTTCGGGGTGAAATCTCCCCGCGCCCGCCGGGGCGCCCCACCCACAGTGCCCAGACGCCAGAGGCGCTCTCTCTCGTTTGTGCGTACGTCTTTTTAGCTTACTGCGGGAGAAAGGGGAGGGGCAGATGTGCGCTCTATCTAGGCCCCTACCTTAAGGAAGGCCCTCGCGCGGCGTAGTGAGTGAGGGAGATCGGTTTACGGCTCAAAAAATAAAAACAAGATTTTCGTGCG
Organism: Emiliania huxleyi CCMP1516; assembly: GCF_000372725.1. NCBI lineage: Eukaryota > Haptophyta > Isochrysidales > Noelaerhabdaceae > Emiliania > Emiliania huxleyi. The sequence goes on from NW_005199926.1 coordinate 691,055, forward strand.
TACGTACGGACGGACGGGGTGTGGAGGGTGAGTTGACCAGTGGCTGTGCGCCGGGCCCTCCTGCTCGGCTCCAGCCAGTAGACAAGTCTTGTCATCAACAGAGTAGATAGATCTGACCTCGGGGCCGATGTGATCAAGCGCTGGTAGCGTGGTTTGACCTCACACCCATGGTCTCACAGTGTGCTGGCAGTCGCCGAGCAGTGTCGCTCACACAAGCCGCAGCACAAGTGACTGAGGGCCAGTGAGGGCGAGCCCATCGCTATCACAGCTGTAGCAGCCGCACAGTAGGCTGTGTCAACTGTGCAGAGTGTGTGAGCAGCAGAGGAGCTGCTCTCCAGGCTTCAGGCGCAAAGAGCTGCAACCTGCATGCCACCGAAGGCGCTGTCGAGGTTCGCCGAGCGCGGCGCAGGTTGGGGGAAGCCGCCACCGACGAGCGCGTTGGACTTTTCACTCCGGGCAAAAAACGCGGCACAGCGGACGGTGCGGGGCGTGCCGCAAACTTAGCGGCGAGGCGCGGGACCGTCTATGTGTCAGCTGTGGCGAAGTGTGGGTCGCGTCCCCCCGATTTCCGTCAAGTCAACCCAGCATCCACACCCTTTAGGCCGTAGCACGCTTTTTCGCCAAAAAACAAATGGGGCCCGCGCGGCCGCGCGCCCGCTGTTTTGCTTTTGGCTTTTGCAAGCCCACCGTCCGAGCCATTTCTGGAACTGGATGGACGCAAATTCCAGCACCCCGTCCAGCGATAGCCGATACGGCTCCAACAGTGAGTCAATACACACAGCGTGCTGTGCGACTGCGCTTCTATGCGCCCCGTAGACACAACCGCACCGCAATGGCGGCATCACCCCCGCGTCTGCTGTCGCTCGACGCAGCCCGAAGTCCCCCTCCGCACCGAACCTCCGTCGAGGCCGCCGCTGCGCCAGAAGCGGGCGTCGCGGCCGGGCCCTCGACCGTGCCGCGTCCCCCGAACGCCTGCGCGAGCGGTCCAAGTGCGCGGTGAGAGCGGGCGGGCGGCCGGGAGGGGGGGGAGGGGGGCACACGACGCGCCTGCTCCGGGAGCACGAACACGTGGGAAACTACTTCCCCCCCACGACGATGATGGGGTGCCCGACCGGCATGTTGCGGAGCAGCGTCCAGACGGTGTACAGGGCCTGGCCTCCGAGCAGTGCGTAGCCGACACTGGGCTTGAGCTTCCAGTTGCCCACCTGGAGGATGATGAGGAACATGGCAAGGAAGCCGACGAGGAGGATCATCGGCTCGCCGAGCTCCGAAAAGTCGGGGCACTGAATAGAGGGGGGGGGGGGAGTGAGAGGAATG
>NW_005199926.1:692471-694188 GCF_000372725.1 Emiliania huxleyi CCMP1516
GGGGGGGGGGGGGGGGGCATACTGTCTCCTAAGGGGGGGTGCATGCGACACGCTGTGTTGGGCTTCGGTGCGTGTGTGCCGCCGCGTACCGGGTACGGCTCTCCGGTCTGCGCGATCTTGACCCACCACGGCAGGCCGAGGCCGAGGAGGATGTTGAAGATGTTGGAGCCGAGCGCGTTGCAGACGGCCATGTCGCCCTTCCCCTCCTTGGCGACGATGATCGACGAGAGCGCATCCGGCACCTACGCTCATGAACACACCAAGGTCGACGGGCTCGCACCAAGGTCACAGTGAGTGATTACGGCATCGAGATGGGCACGGGCTATACGAACGCAACGAATGCGCATCTACTGCTCTGGGGTGCTCGCGGGAACACGCACGGGTCCCCGTGCTCCGCGTCTGGGGCCTCGAGATACGGGGAGATACGGGGAGATACGGGGAGATACGGGGAGATACGGGGAGATACGGGGAGATGTGGATCGGTTGCTCCGCATCTCTAGGATGCTGGCACCGAGGTGCCGACGGAGAGGACGAGCAGGCCGACAATCAGCTCGGGGATCTCGAGGATGCACGAGGCGCGCGTGGCGGTGTCGACCTACGGCGGGAGCACACCAGAGTCGGGGCGGGGCTACGGCATCGCGTGCATCGCATGAGCGCACCGGGCAGTGCACGAGTGCAGCGACAATCACCCCGCGCCTTGGTTCTACTCCGGCGCCCCACACTCGAGCAGCTACACGTGCCCCCCCGGTGTGTTTGGCTGTGTTCCGCCGGTGTATATGCCATCTAGGCGGTGTCGGCCATGACGAAGGAGAGGAGGCCGATCCACACGATCGACATGGTGAAGGTGACGAAGTACCACGACTTGAACCTCTCCTCGCGGCAGTCGGGGATGGTGAACTTCATGGCGAGCGCCAGCGGCAGGGCGATGATGTCGAGGACGCCGGTCCCCTCCTCCTCCTCCTCCGCCTCCGAGTCCTCCTTCTCCTCCTCCTCGGTGCTCCCCTTGCCGGTAAACATGCGCGCCGTCGCAGCCTCCTCGTCCATCGTCGCGTCTTGGGTCGGCGTGGTCAGCTGCGACGAGGAGGCGTTGCGGTTGAAGCGCGTGTCGAGCAGCACGACGTCGTTCTTGACGATAAGCAGATTGGTCGAGGAGGAGACCTTCGCCATCGCGCGCTCCTTGAGGCTCCTCATCCGCTCCTTCTCGAGCTCCGGCCGCTTTGCGGGGGCGGGGAGGGGAGGGGGGGGGGGGGTGGAGCAGGAGGCGGTGGGCCGGGGGGAGGGGGAGCGGGGGAGCGGGAGCGGGCGGTGTGGCGGTGTGGCGGCGGCGGCGGCGAGTGTGTGTGTGGAAGGAAGAGGGGGGGGGGGGGGCGGGGGGGGGGAATTTGGCAACATATAGGAGGGGGGACCCCTTGATGATCTCGACGATCGTCGGGTTCCCGACCATGACGGCGATGTAGCCGACGTACATCCCCGGGAGGGCCGGGGCCTCCGTTTCGGTCACAAAGCCGTCGTACATGAAAACGAGCTTGGCCCTTAGCGACCGGAAGTAAATGAAGGAGTCTCGGGTGAGCGGCCACCTGCGCTCGGTCGGGGGCGGGGCTTGGGGGGGCCCGGGGGGGGGGGCTCCGGAAGGTTTTGGTGGGGGGCCTGAAAAGAAACGGGGTGGGGCCCGGGAAGGTGGGTCCCGGGGGGAGGTGGGCGGTTTTTTTTTTTTTTT
>NW_005199926.1:694512-694798 GCF_000372725.1 Emiliania huxleyi CCMP1516
GGGGGGGGGAGGGGGCAGAGGGGGCTGAGAGACGGCAGAGGGTGGCGAGGCAGACTTGCGGCGGCGGGGCAGGGGAAGGGGGGGGTGGGGGGAGGGGAAGGGGGGGGCGGGGCAGGGTCCACCCGCAGGGGTGGGAGCCGGGGTGTGTGGGGAGGGTTGCGTTGGGGCACCAGAGTCGCCGGGCGCGAAGAAGATGGTGACGAGCGCTGTGAAGAGCTCGGGGGCAGAGGAGCCGGCCGCCATGAAGGTTGCGCCGGCGACGTCCTCTGAGAGGCCCAGCGCGTCG
>NW_005199926.1:695446-697862 GCF_000372725.1 Emiliania huxleyi CCMP1516
GGAGAGAGAGAGAGAGCTGTGGCAGGGTGCCGGCGGCAGGGAGCAGGGGAGAGGCCGACAGGGCGGGCGGTGGGAGAGTGGGGGCTGCCTGGTACTTGACGAGCGCGAGCCGCTTCGTCCGGCGACGCGGCTTGTTAGGAGCTGCGACTACGGCCGCTGCGTTTTGGAGCTCCATTCCCGTGCTCGCCATTGGGCCACAGCGAAGAACCAAAGGCGAACGAAGCCTGTGTCACCTCGAGCGGCGCTCGCTCGCCATTTAGCGCCGTCAGAGACCTCGCGGGACGACTCTTTGCTGTGGCGCAAGATCGGGACTCTGTCCTCCTCCCCGGGCCTTGCACTTTGAATGCCGTGGGGCTCCTGTGCCCGTGTCCGGGTGTGTGGAGTTGTGTGTGCGAGGGATGCCCCCCCCCCCCCCACTGCCCCACTTCAAAACTTTGTGTGTTTGGAGAACCTTACGGCACCTTAGAATGAAAGAGTGGCGAAAGAGGGACCCGGATCAACGGCGAACGGGCGTGGCCTCGACGAGGGCGCGGCCTTGGCGGACGGCGGCTGCTCCGACCGTTCCGTGTCGAGCGGCGTCGGCGCCGCGCGACTTAGCCCGCTTCTTCGCCTTCGCGGCCGCACAGTAAGCACACCGTGCGTTTGCTCTTTTCCCCAGTCGTCTTGCTGATGCGCGTGCGCAGCACATATCTCCCCCTCACAGTTCCTGATGTTACCCCTTTAGAGTTGTGTTCCCCTTTAGTCGTCTTTGGCGCGGGCGTGGTGGTGTATATAGAAAGGACAGTCGTATACATGATACGAGGGCAACATTATATGCGACGGCTTGTCAGTTTGTAAGTTTCCCGATCAAGATAGATAGGAACGCAGGGTCGATCGAGTTACACAAGCACTGCGTGGCTTGAGAGTTACACAAGCACTGCGTTTTCCCACCCCGCTCCCTGGGCCTGGCACTGCTGACCAGAGTGACCTCCTCGCATCGCAGCCCTTCCGGCGCCCGCCCCCCGGCGTCGCGGCCGTCTGTGTATGTAGTCAGAGAGTCAGACAGACCGCTGACGTGACGTGTATACATACACGTTCGGCTCAAGGCATGGACGCGACCACAGCTGTTTTTGTCGGAACCTCTCACATCGCGAGAGAGTTGAAGGCCCGCACTGCCGCGGCTGATTCGGCGATACAGGTTTTTTTCATTTTTGACCGCGCAAGACAAAGGGTGGCTCAGGGCTCTGCCCGCAAGGCGCCCGCGTCGCCGACGCGGTACCATTGACTAATCCCGGAATACACACCCACACGACCAAATAGCGAAAATCCGAATACCGTGCAAAAACCACGGAATCTGCGACGAAGAACGTCGCGGTTCAAGTTTGGCAAACGCTAAACATGGCGATCCGGCGCTTCCTTCGATTGGACGGACGAAATGATCGCGGAAAACGGGACCATCATCGCGACATCGGGAGTTCACCATATGCCGAGCCTGCTCGGCCCGCCATGCGCGCGCGCCTCGCCCGAGCGCAGCCACCTGCGGCCTGGCCAGCCTGTTCCTGGCTCGTGCCCAGCCTCTCCTTCTGCTGCCGCCGGCCTCGCAGTCCCGCCAGCCATGCTGCAGAGCCTGCGTAGACGCCACAGACGCCAATTCTGCAGCCCACAGCCCTGGCAACTCGAGGGCCAGCAGTATACGACGATGACGACATCTCACACCCCGCGCTGGCCAGCGCCATCAGCCCCTCACAGCCCGGCCCAACCTCCCTTCGCCTCGCCTCCAGCGCCTCCAATCAAGTCGCACCTCTCTTCTTCAGCGAATGCAGCGGCAGCACCACGTCAGAGGCCGGGCCGACTGGCGGACCTGCATGCCCAGCCATGCCCCCCACTCCCCACCCGCTTGGATGGATCGATCAGCTGACAGCTCCACCAGCTCCCACCACAGTGTGTCGTGTCATGAAGCATGATAGATAGACATAGAAAGCAAAACAAAAACAAAACAAATGAACCATCGAAAGGTCTGATCTCCAAAAAGAGCTCTCGGCCTGCCGCGCGCGCCCGCGCCCCGCCCCTTTTGCGCAGCAACACCTTAAACTTCATGGCCCTCCAAATTCGGGTCGGAGCGTAGCGGAGTGTGGGACCCGAGTTTGAAAAAGGCGACGGACGCTTGCGTCCTAGCCTCCAACAACGCCTCCCCGGCGCAGGGTGGCCTCCGGAGGGATGCTCAACCGCCCCACGCCACGCCGCTTGAGGCGGTCCCCAGCTCGCGGGGCCACTTCTTATTTGGCATTTGACGTTGAAGATGAGCGCGCGCGTCACAGCGCAGGCCAGGTCTACACTGGCCGCGGCACCAGCTCCCGCGGTCTGCACGCTAGGTAGGAGTGGTCCGCCCTCGCAATGAATGCGGAATACTATTACGAAAAGTACAACTAGTGCGACA
>NW_005199926.1:708406-726895 GCF_000372725.1 Emiliania huxleyi CCMP1516
TGTGTGTGCGAGGGATGCCCCCCCCCCCCCCACTGCCCCATTTAAAACTTTGTGTGTTTGGAGAACCTTACGGCACCTTAGAATGAAAGAGTGGCGAAAGAGGGACCCGGATCAACGGCGAACGGGCGTGGCCTCCACGAGGGCGCGGCCTTGGCGGACGGCGGCTGCTCCGACCGTTCCGTGTCGAGCGGCGTCGGCGCCGCGCGACTTAGCCCGCTTCTTCGCCTTCGCGGCCGCACAGTAAGCACACCGTGCGTTTGCTCTTTTCCCCAGTCGTCTTGCTGATGCGCGTGCGCAGCACATATCTCCCCCTCACAGTTCCTGATGTTACCCCTTTAGAGTTGTGTTCCCCTTTAGTCCTCTTTGGCGCGGGCGTGGTGGTGTATATAGAAAGGACAGTCGTATACATGATACGAGGGCAACATTATATGCGACGGCTTGTCAGTTTGTAAGTTTCCCGATCAAGATAGATAGGAACGCAGGGTCGATCGAGTTACACAAGCACTGCGTGGCTTGAGAGTTACACAAGCACTGCGTTTTCCCACCCCGCTCCCTGGCACTGCTGACCTCGAGCTGCTGACCAGAGTGACCTCCTCGCATCGCAGCCCTTCCGGCGCCCGCCCCCCGGCGTCGCGGCCGTCTATGTAGTCAGTGAGTCAGACAGACCGCTGACGTGACGTGTATACACACACGTTCGGCTCAAGGCATGGACGCGACCGCAGCTGTTTTTGTCGGAACCTCTCACATCGCGAGAGAGTTGAAGGCCCGCACTGCCGCAGCTGATTCGGCGATAGATTTTTTTCATTTTTGACCGCGCAAGACAAAGGGTGTCCTAAGGGCTCTGCTCGCAAGGCGCCCGCGTCGCAGACGCGGTACCATTGACAAATCTGCAATATACCCCCACACGAGCAAATAGCAAAATCCGAATACCGTGCACGAACTGCGTGATGTCGGACCCAACCAAGCCTTCAGCTGGTGCCAAGACGTAAAGTTGAAAGCAGAACGTCCGCCAAATCCGTGCTTTCGCGCAACTTGAGGGGAAGCCGCTGACGTGCCCGCGGCGCCGCGCAGCACCGCCGCTGCTGAATCGGATCGATCCATGGAGGAGGAGGGCGCAGTCGGCCAGCGCAGCAGGCGGAGTCCCTCCCCGCGCCGGAGCCCCCCTGCAGTCGGGGGAGTCCTCGTTGGCGATGAAGGTGGCGACATCGAATCGCGGCCGACAGACGTCACGTGGGAGGAATGGGCGATGAGCGGGAACGATGCGCGCTACGACGCCAACTCCGCCGTGCTCGTGGCCGCCAAGCAGAAAGCCGCGCTCCAGGAGCACGCCAAGATGCAACGGCTCGCTTGCTTCGATTCAGCTCTCTCGGCAGCAGAAGTGGGGCTGGAGCGGGTGGGGGTGGATGCCGATTGAGGGGGAGCGTCTCCAGCTGCGCCCTGTGGCAGCTATCTGCAGCTGCGCCCTGTGGCAGCTAGTCGAGGGACTTGGTAGTTGTGACCCCCCTGAGTGAGGACAGGAGAGAGAGAGCGTTTTGTGGTGTTGGTGTACGCAATAACGGGACAGGGTGGTTGTTCTCTCTATCTCCTCTTCTAGCTCTTAGCATGAGCTGCGCCCGGTGTCCGACCCCTTTTGCGCAGCAACACCTTAAACTTTTAGGCCCTCCAAATTCGGGTCGGAGCGTAGCGGAGTGGGCCCCGAGTTTGAAAAGGGCGACGGACGCTTGCGTCCTAGCCTCCAACAACGCCTCCCCGGCGCAGAGGGGCCCCCGGAGGGATGCACAACCGCTCCACGCCACGCCGCTTGCGGCGGTCCTCTTCCCAGCTCCGCTGAGGGCCCGCGCGTTATTCATTTTTGACCGCGCAAGACAAAGGGTGGCTCAGGGCTCTGCCCGCAAGGCGCCCGCGTCGCCGACGCGGTACCATTGACTAATCCCGGGATTCACACCCACAGACCAAATAGCGAAAATCCGAATACGTGCAAAAACCACGGAATCTGCGACGAAGAACGTCGGTTCAAGTTTGGAAAACGCTAAACATGGGCGATCCGGCGCTTCCTTCGATTGGACGGACGAAATGATCGCGGAAAACGGGACCATCATCGCGACATCGGGAGTTCACCATATGCCGAGCCTGCTCGGCCCGCCATGCGCGCGCGCCTCGCCCGAGCGCAGCCACCTGCGGCCTGGCCAGCCTGTTCCTGGCTCGTGCCCAGCCTCTCCTTCTGCTGCCGCCGGCCTCGCAGTCCCGCCAGCCATGCTGCAGAGCCTGCGTAGACGCCACAGACGCCAATTCTGCAGCCCACAGCCCTGGCAACTCGAGGGCCAGCAGTATACGACGATGACGACATCTCACACCCCGCGCTGGCCAGCGCCATCAGCCCCTCACAGCCCGGCCCAACCTCCCTTCGCCTCGCCTCCAGCGCCTCCAATCAAGTCGCACCTCTCTTCTTCAGCGAATGCAGCGGCAGCACCACGTCAGAGGCCGGGCCGACTGGCGGACCTGCATGCCCAGCCATGCCCCCCACTCCCCACCCGCTTGGATGGATCGATCAGCTGACAGCTCCACCAGCTCCCACCACAGTGTGTCGTGTCATGAAGCATGATAGATAGACATAGAAAGCAAAACAAAAACAAAACAAATGAACCATCGAAAGGTCTGATCTCCAAAAAGAGCTCTCGGCCTGCCGCGCGCGCCCGCGCCCCGCCCCTTTTGCGCAGCAACACCTTAAACTTCATGGCCCTCCAAATTCGGGTCGGAGCGTAGCGGAGTGTGGGACCCGAGTTTGAAAAAGGCGACGGACGCTTGCGTCCTAGCCTCCAACAACGCCTCCCCGGCGCAGGGTGGCCTCCGGAGGGATGCTCAACCGCCCCACGCCACGCCGCTTGAGGCGGTCCCCAGCTCGCGGGGCCACTTCTTATTTGGCATTTGACGTTGAAGATGAGCGCGCGCGTCACAGCGCAGGCCAGGTCTACACTGGCCGCGGCACCAGCTCCCGCGGTCTGCACGCTAGGTAGGAGTGGTCCGCCCTCGCAATGAATGCGGAATACTATTACGAAAAGTACAACTAGTGCGACACACTAGTCAGTCTCGTAATCGCGCCAAGAGCGCGGATACACACACAAACAACAGGCGCGGCTATGAAAGCTGCGCATAGCGATATCGACTGTTCACAGTTGATGACACGCTGTGCCCTTCCAAAACCGGCGTTTGAAGTAAAGCAAGCGCTCGTCGGCCCGAGCTGTTTGAGGGCCGCCACGAGAGCGCGTCGGGGCGTCGTGGTCCCCATGGTCGCTCTCACCGCCGAATCGCTCTGCTCCACTTCCGCCTGCCTCTCCTCGGCGAGCGGCAGCGTTACCATCGGCGACGCACGAGGGTGGAACGACGCGTTCGGCGTCGGCCTAACGGCTGCCTACGGCATAAACAAGCTGCTCCACGTTCCGCTCAACACTTCAATCATCTTCAAGTACGGCGGAACGCATACGGTCTTTGTCGCCGACAGCGAGGCGTGAACGGCTGGCCCACACGCGGTGGCTCCTGCACACCTCCCACCCACAGCTCTCTGCTTCGCTCGCAGGACGCCTTCGGCGACTGCACTCTGAGCGGCACGCGAGTCGCGAGCTTCGATCACGGCGGAGGATCAACGGGCGGCGACTTTCCAAACCAGTACTCGGCCGTCGTCACGGCTCCCGGCGTGCTCCACTTCCTCTGCGAGCCACACTGCTTATCGGGCCAGAGGATGCGGGTCGCCGTCGGCATGGAGGTGGCGCCCGAGGCGCCGCCGCCGCCTCCGCCGCCGTTTCCGCCGCCATCGCCGCCATCGCTGCCGCCGTCGCTGCCGCCGCCTCCGCCCGCGCCGCTCCCGCCTCCGCCTCCCGCGGCGCCTCGGCCTCCCTACGCCCCAGGCGGCGCGGTGCGGCTGCTCAAGTCGGTGCCGGGCGAGCTGCAGCTACTGTGGGGCACCTCCTCCGCCACGGGGGTCAAGACGCTGCACGGCCGATCGTTCGACGGCAAGGACTGGGACGCGGCCAAGCTGATCGCGCCCCTGCTCTGGTCCTGCGACGCGGACGCGTGCGAGGCCGAGCTGCCTACCTCCTCCGCCTCCGCGGGGATGGGGATGGGGATGGAAGACGAGTACGACCAGCTCACCTACTCCATCGAGGTGATCACCGCGGGCCCTGCCGCGAACGAGACGCTCGCCGCGCGCTTCCTCCAGCAGGCCACGTTCGGCTCGACGCGCGCGGACATTGCGCATGCCCTCAAGCTGCCCGCCGCGGAGTGGATCGAGGAGCAGATGAAGCTGCCCGCGACACTGCATCGCACCTGGTACCGCCACCGCTCGAACCAGCTCGTGCTGACCGCGACGCCGCCGGGCAACGTGCGCTCGCCGTGCGAGGCGGGCTCCCGCTGGACGAGGCACGCGCTGCACGAGCTCGACGAGCGCGCACAGGTTAGAGCTCCCCCCCCCCCCCCCCCCCCCCCCCCCCGCCCCCCCCGCGCCCCCCCCCCACCCCCCCCCTCTCCACCTCCCACCTCCCCAGATGCCGCCCGCCCCAAAGCGCCAGCACTGCAGCGGAGAGGAGCTTGGAGAGGAGCTCGCAGATCACGCGCGCTTGTGCTCGCGGCGGCTCGCAGGTGGTACGAGACCGACCGCCGGCACGTGCACTACATCACGGGCCTGCTGCCCGACATGAACAACAGAATCTGCGGCAGCAACGTCAACCGGATGTCTCGCTGGCTCAAGACGGAGGAGGGCTCGTGCAGCGAGCCGACTCGGATCTGCGACGAGCCGGACCCGGGCAGCCTCATCGAGTTGAGTGGCGGCAACGACAACAGCGCCACCGACCTCGCGGCGTGCACCGGCGAGTGCGACTCCGACGCCCAGTGCGCCGCCGGGCTGCTCTGCTTCCAGCGGTCGGACAATGAGACGATCCCCGGCTGCAAAGGGCCGGGCGGAGGGCGCGACTGGGACTACTGCTACGACCCGAGCGGCCTCGTCGAGCTGTCCGGCGGCAACGACAACAGCGCCACCGACCTCGCGGCGTGCACCGGCGAGTGCGACTCCGACGCCCAGTGCGCCGCCGGGCTGAGGTGCTTCCAGCGCTCGAATGGCGAGACGATTCCCGGCTGCTTCGGTCCCGGAGGGGGCAGGAACTGGGACTACTGCTACGACCCGTGCATCCCCCAAGAGCACGCCTCGTCGGTGCTGACCGCGATCAACAGCAGCGACGGCGCGGCGAGCTCGAGCATCCGAGACATCAGCATCACAGGCCCGTGCGGCGGCGCCTTGCGCGGCGCCTCGATCTCCGACAAGGAGCGGGGCGGCTGCTGGCGGCACGTCCACCCGGAGACAGGAAACGTCTACGACTTTTCGTATTGGGTCTCCGCCCACGAGGGCATCGCGCGAGCGGAGCAGCGCTACAACCCGGTCGCCGCGCCGGCGCGCGAGGGCAAAGCCTACATGACCTTTCCCGACAACATCTGCACCTACTCCCGCACCGACATGCGCTGCTGGAGCGACTACAAGCGCTACTTTCAGTTCGTCGGCCTGCTCGACGAGACGCTCGCCTTTAGCGCGTTGCCTCTGCCTCTGCAGACGGCAGGAGTGGCACCTGCGGGCGCGGTCGGCACGCGGCGCGCCGAAGGCTTCGAGGCGTGCGGCTCTCGCCGGGCGTGGATAGGGGTCGCAGGTATTGGAATTGAGGTTGCCTACTGCTTCTAGGCGTGCGGCTCGCCGGGTGAGACGGCCAACGACCCGCGCCTGCCGCACAGCTACGGCGCGCTTCGCCAGTCTCGCCGCGCACACACCCGCACCAGCCTCGCCCATCAGCCTCGCCGCTGCAGCCCAGCCCCCCCCCACCCCCCCTCGCCCCGTCTTGTGCCAGGCGTGCGCATGCAGCTACGTGGCGAGGACACCCTCTTCCTCCACCGCCCCATCAGCGACCGCGAGAACTCGCGCGCGATGGTGCACAACAATGTCGCCGTGTACGCGCACGACCAGCTCCGGCAGCGCGCCGCCTGGGCGCTCTCCCAGGTCCTCGTGGTCGGCGCGGACAATGACGATGACACGGAGCGCTGGCTGGCCTACTACGACATCTTCGTGCGGCACGCCTTTGGCAGCTTCCGCGACGTGCTCCGCGAGGTCTCCTACTCGCCAATCATGGGCGACTGGCTCACCTACGAGGGGGTGCGCTCGCGCGCGCTCTCGGGCAAGTTCCCCGACGGTGCGCACTCCCCCCCCCGTCCCCCCCCGTCCCCCCCGTCCCCCCCCCCGTCCCCCCCCCGTCCCCCCCCCGTCCCCCCCCGTCCCCCGCGCCTCGACTCTGTGCTCCCCGCCCGACGCCCGTGCCCCGGCCGTGCAGAGAACTACGCGCGCGAGATCATGCAGCTCTTCACGATCGGCCTCTGGCAGCTGCAACCCGACGGCACGCGCGAGCTCGACGGCGACGGCAAGCCGATCCGAACCTGTGAGCTCCCCCCACCCCCACCCCAGCCCCGACCCCCTCTCGCTCTTGCGCCGGCCGATCCCTCGGGGCCGCGCCCGCCGGCCCCCTCCCCCTACCGCGCGCGCGCATCTGCCCTTCCACTTCCTCACCGCCCCCTTCCGGCCGCGCAGACGACGATCACGACATCGTCACCTTTGCGAGGGCGTGGACGGGCTTCCACCGCGTGGCTCCCCGCGCCAACATCGCGCAGGAGGAGCGCGGCAACAACAACAAGAACAGCATCGACCCGATGCGCATCGAGCCCGACGACCGCGACTTCTTGCCAAAGATCGACCTGTACGACGGCTTCATTGGCGACGGCTACCCCCTGTGCACCGACCTGCCGCCGCGCTCCTTTCTGCGGCGCGGCGGCACCTTCGTGCGCCGCGCCTCCCCCGGCGAGTTCGACGACCGCGCCACCGACGTCCTCGAGCCCGAGCGGGGCTCGCCGCTCCACGCGGCGCTCTGTGCCGCGCCGGGAGCGGGCGCGCCCTGCGACTTCCCGTCGCAGCTCACGCTCGACGCCAACCTGGCGTGCGCCGGCGGCGAGTGCAGCGTCGGCCGGATCGACGCGGTCAAGCTGGTGGACGGCGACGCCATCGGCTGGTTCGAGTTCAAGCCCCCTCCGTGCGTCGAGCTCGCCTTCTTCGCGGACGGACGGCTCTTCTCCGGCGAGCAGGGCGTGCGGCAGTGCGCGAGCCAGTCCGTGCTTGACGCAAGCCTTGGGAGGGAGGCGCCCGCCTACACAACCGTCACGCCGCCGCTGCTCGACGGCAGGGCCAGTCCGCCGCCCCCGTCGCCAAGCCCGCCGCCACCCTCTCCGCGCCCGCCGCCTCCTCTGCCGCCGCCGCTGCCGCCGTACACGCCACCCGCCGCGCCGCCCTCCCCTCCGGCCTCGCCGCCACCCAGTCCGCCGCCGCCGCCGTCGCCACCGCCTCCGCCGCCTAGCCCGCCGTGGTACTACCCCTACCCAAGGCCGCCGCCGCTGCCACCACCGCCGCCCTCGCCGCCGCCGCTCGCACCGCCGCCTCCGCTCTACCCCGAGGGCGCCTTCTTCGACCTCATAGACGGCAACGCAAGCGACTTCGGCACTTGGGTCGGCCAGTGCCGTTGCCCGAGTGGCGAGGTGTACCTCGTCGGAGACCACTACGTGCGCCTCCCCTCCCGCCTCCCCCTCTCCGAACACCCAATCCTCCGAACACCGTACCCACAGTTGATCGCACCGCTCGGCCTCTCTCACCTCTGGCAAGGGCCCGCTCACCCTTTCGTGGACCGGGCCGCTCGCCCCCTCAGGACGGCTGCGGGAGTCTCGCCTGCGTCGGAGGCACATCCTGGGGCTGCGCCCCCCCCAAGGACCCGCCTGCGGACCCGCCGGCGCTGCCGGCCGTCGGCGCAGTCCTGTCGAGCACCTACAACTCGAACTACGAGGCTGAGAAGTGCATCGACGGCGAATGGCCAATGCACAAAATGTGCCACTCGAAGAGCAACTCGTACTCGCCGTGGCTCGAGATCGACCTGGGCTCGCATCCCCGCCTCCCAACGCACGTCCCACCACGCCCTCCCGCTGAGCCCTCGAGGTGCCACGTATAGGCGAGACGCGGCAGATTGGGACCGTGACGATCCACAACCGGCGGGGCTGTTCGGGGTGCCGGGACCGGCTCGGGGCTTGGGAGCTGTGGGTCTCGGACGTGCCGGGCACCTTTTGCTCCGCCTCCAACGAGTACGGCATACGGCTCTGCGAAGCGTCCACGCCGCGGGCTCGCTTGTGCGCCAGCGGCGAGTACACCCACGCCTCCGACGGCGACGACTTCACCACCCTGTGCGCCGGCCTCGGCCGTTACGTGACGCTGAGGCTGCCGGGCCGCAGCCGCACGCTCAACGTGGCCGAAGTGCAGGTCTTCGCGTCGCAGGGAAAGCACACTCGTGCCAGGTGCCGCGTGCTCGCGCCGCCCTCGCCGCCTCTGCCGGCGCCGCCGCCGCCCCAGTACCCGCCAGAGCTCGGCCCTAACGTCGTCCTGCACGATGCTCCGGGCGTCGGCGGCTGGACCGGCTGGTGCACTTGCCCGAACGGCGAGCGCTACGCTGTCGGCGACCAGTACAACGGCTGCGGCTCGCTCGCCTGCATCGGAGGCAGCTCCTCGGACTGCTCGTGGGAGTCGGGGCGGCCGCACGCGCACGGCGCGCGCACCCAGGTGACGTGCGCCTCTTCGGGCGACCTTGACTCGTGCGGCCTGCGGCTGCAAGTGCAAGAGACCGGCTTCGTCAGCCTGGTGCAGGAGGACACGTCGGACAACTGGCTCGGCTCTCCCGGGCCCGGCCGGCCCAGCTACGGCCGCTGGTCCGACCGGTTCGCAGTCGACTCGGGAGAGGTGTGGCGCGTGCGGTGGGAGGGCGGCTCGTACCCGACCGTCGCCGGCGGCTGCTCCGTGCAGGGCGAGGACAACCCGGAGTACACCGAGGAGGCGCCCGCAGAGAACAGCCGCTTCACGTACTCGGACAAGAGCGTCGCTGCCGAGAATTGGTGGGCCGCCACCTTCGAGGAGGCGGCCCGGTGGTGCGACCGCGACTCGAGCTGCAAGTACGTCATCGACCGCGTGTGGAGCGGCCAGTCGCACTTCTCTGCCGTGTCGCGCGTGTGGAGGACCGCGTGGGGCACCGCCCCCGTCTGGGCCAAGCCACCGGGGAGGCGCCTGCCCGCCTGCGAGCCGCACGGGTCGACCTGCGTGTGCGAGACGTCCGTCGAGTCGAGCGCAGTCTTCGTCGGCACGGACGCGCCGCCCATCGACGCCGCGAGAGAGCTGCTGCGGATCGGCGCGCCGCACGTCGCAATGTTCGACGCGGGCACTTACTCCTCGCTGGCGTCGGGGCCGGGCGGGGTCGAGGCCTTCGTGCGCGCAGGCTCGGGCCAGCTCGACGAAAACGCCATCGTCGCCTTCCCCGTCAACGGCACGACGCGCCACTACTTCAACAAGGCGTCGACCGTCCGCATCGGCTCGAGCGACTCGACACTGACCCCGCACTCCTTCCGCAACCCGCCGCACTTCGTCTCCTTCCTGTTCAAGGGAGCGACGCGCCACGCCGCCGCCAACGAGATCGAGGAGGTGCTTTCGCACCTCTTCCTCCACAAGAATGTGGCGCCCTTCCAGTGCCGCCGGCTCATCCAGCGCTTCGTGACCTCCAACCCGTCGCCCACGTACATCCGCCACTGCGCGGAGGCCTTCGTCTCGGGCGAGCACGACGGCGTCACGTACAGCGGCGAGTACGGCGACCTCGGCGCCGCGGTTGCCGCCGTGCTGCTCGACGACGAGGCGCGATCCGAGATCCTCGACGCCGACCCCACCTTTGGCAAGCTCAAGGAGCCGCTGATGAAGGTGCTCTGGCTGCTGCGCGCCCTCGAGTTCACCCCCGCCGACGGCCGCGAGCTCGAGCTCGACGAGATGCAGGACTGCATCGGCCAGCAGGCGCACCAGGCGCCGTCCGTCTTCAACTTTTACAAGCCCGACTCGAGCCCGCCGGGCGTCGCTCGCGACGCGGCCGTCTTCGCGCCCGAGGGCGAGCTGGGCACGTCGCCGCTGCTGATCTGCCTCCTCAACGGCCTCTCTTCCCTCGTCATGCGCGCCGGCCTCACTTCGTGCGAGCAAGGATTCGGCTCCACGAACCAGCGCCGGTGCGGCTCGGAGGACTCCGGACAGGATTTTGGCCGCGGTGTCGACGCGACCATGGGCTTCACGCCCGCGAGCGACGACGCGGAGGCTGTCGTCGACGAGCTCGATCTGCTCTTGACGGGCGGCCGTCTCTCGCCCCACGTGCGTCAAGTGATCCTGAGAAAGTACCTGCACCGCAAAGACGGCTGGGGGGAGGAGGACGCGGTCCTGCACGCCATGCAGCTCTTCACCCTCTCGCTCGAGTTCCACTCGACCAACTTCAACGCGCTCGGCGAGCCGCGCGTGAAATCCGCATACACCACTGTCGGCGGCGTGCGCGGCGACTACAAGGCGGTCGTCGTGCTCTTCATGAATGGCGGACTGGACTCGTACTCGCTACTCGTGCCGCACTCTGGCTGCGAGCCGCACCCGACCCACGCGGATCTGCACGCCGAGTACATGGAGGTGCGCGGCGTCGTCGCCTTCCAGAAGACGGACCTGCTGCAGATCGACGTGCCCGACGGAGGACCGAACAAGACCCACCCGTGCTCGCGCATGGGACTCAACCCGGTGAGCGACACAGTCAAGGACCTCTACGAGGACGGCTCGCTCGCCCTGCTCGCAAACATCGGCAGTCTGATCGACCCGGTCGCCGACAAGCACGAGTACCGCTCGGGCTCTTTGCGACTTCCGCCGGGCCTCTTCTCCCACTCGGTGCGCCGTGCAAGCCTGACATCACCAGCCCACCTGGTCAGGCACCCACAGTCCCTCAGCTCTGCATTCGCTGCGTCTCCTCGTGTCCGTCTCGCCGTCCCACGTCACAAGACTGGTCGATTGGACCACGAGCATATCCCCCACCCTCATGCCCGCTTGCTCCATCGCGCGAACAGGACCAGCAGGAGGCGGCTCAGAACGTGTACGCGCAGAGCATGGCGATGAGCGGCGTGCTTGGCCGCATCATGGGCGTGCTCACCGACTACGACTCACCGTTTGAGGTCGAGTCGTACTCCATCTCGGGCAGCGGCCTCATCCTCGAGGGCGGGCCGGTGCCGCCGACGACTGTCGATGACTCGGGCAGCAACCGCTTCGGCTGGTACTCGTCCGTCTCGTCCGACCTCGACGAGATGCTGGCCAACTCATCGCGCTCCGTCTTTGGGGAGACGATGGCGCGCCAGATGCAGGCCGCGTTCGAGGCGACCGAGAACCTCGGCCAGCGCCTCGCCGACTCAACGACAGCGACGGCCTTCGGCAACTCCGGCATCGAGCGCCAATTTGAGCAGGTGGCCAAGGTCATCAACGCCGCTCGCAAGGGCGCCTGGACCGGCAAGCCCGAGCGGCAAGCCTTCTTCGTCCAGCAGGGCGGTTTCGACGCGCACGGTGGGCCTGCAGGCACTCAAAACGGGTTGGCCAACATCGACAACGCTCTGTCCTCCTTCACCACCGAGATGCTTGTGACGGGCGCGTGGGACGATGTCGTGGTGCTCACCGCGTCTGACTTTGTGCGCACGCACTGATCCGGTACTTGGACTACTTGGAGCCCGTGCTGCTGACCCCCCCCCCCCCCCTTTCATCAGGCGCGCACGCTCACGGACAATGGCCTAGGCACCGATCACGGTTGGGGTGGCAACATGTTCATCGCCGGAGGCCTGGTTCGGGGCGGACAGGTGTTTGGCAAGTTTCCCAACCGCTACGCCGAGTGCGACGACGGCTGTCCGCTCAACATTGACGCGCGTGGACGCCTTATCCCCACGACGCCATGGGAGGGCGTGTGGATGGGGGTCGCCGAGTGGTTCGGTGTCCTACAGGAGCGGCTCGACGAGATTCTGCCAAATGCGAAGCTCTTTGAGGCCGAGGGGCGTCGGACCGAGGAGGACATTTCGATGTACCATCCCGACAAGCCCATCCTCGACCAACACGACCTGTTCAAGCCGGCGCCCCCGTCGCCGCCCGCAACCCCCCCGGCACCGCCACATCCGCCGCCCGGCCCTCGGCCGCAGGCTTGCCTCCCGCTGGTGGAGGACCGCTTCTGCTATGGGACGAGCCACACGGCGCAAATGCGCCCCGCCGTTGACGCCGCCGACTGCCGCGCCGCCTGCACCGATTACAGCGAGGCCAACAGCCAGCAGGGCTGCTGCCGCTTCACGCCGCACGCCGAGGGTGTATCGGACCGCTCCTGCGACTTCTCCCTCGGTGATAAGCGCATCACGGGCGGTGACTGGCAGCCAAGCGTTGACCGGCTCAACCTCTTCGAGGGCTCCTCTGGAGAGTGCTGTCCGCGACGCGGCAGAGACGGCGCCTGCAACGCCGATGAGATCAAGCCGATGCCGCCCACGCCGTCGCCGCCTCCTCCGCCGACGCCGAGCCCTCCTCCACCGCCGCCGCCTACTCCGTCGCCGCCGCCACCAATGCCGCCCCCGCCTCCTCCCCCGCCCCCGCCACGGGCGCCCGCAGTGCCGTTGACCAGCGGCACCTTCAAGCTGAGCAGAAGCAACGAGCTGGCGAGAGGGACGCTGTCGACATCCTACAGCCTCAGCTTCACCATCACACCCAACATGATACAAGCCGGCTGGGGCTCAATCGCGCATGTCACCACCGACGGCAACTGCTGCAACTACGGACAGCGCTCGCCTGCGATCTGGTTCTTTCCGAACACTTGGACGCTCTATGTCGTGGACGGGCACCCGAGCAACGGAAACGATGAGGTTTGTTCGGGCAGCGAACGGCCAACGCTCGAGAAGGACATAACGTACTTGATTGAGGTGGTGTCCCATCCCGACTCGACAACTCTGCTCGTGGACGGCGTCACGCGCTGCCACGACGCGCGCGCCGACCGATCGGTCTTACACGACGTCAAGGTTTACTTCTCTGACCCGTGGCACAGCCCCGCCGACGCCGAGGTGAGCGACGTCATCATGACGGGCCTGCTCCTCTCGTCGCCTCCTCCCTCGCCCCCGCCACGGGCGCCCGCAGTGCCGTTGACCAGCGGCACCTTCAAGCTGAGCAGAAGCAACGAGCTGGCGACAGGCCTGACGCTGTCGACATCCTACAGCCTCAGCTTCACCATCACACCCAACATGACACAAGCCGACTGGGGCTCAATCGCGCATGTCACCACCGGCGGCAACTGCTGCAACTACGGACAGCGCTCGCCTGCGATCTGGTTCATTCCGAACACCCGGAATCTCTATGTCGTGGACGGGCACCCGAGCAACGGAAACGATGAGGTTTGTTCCTGGTCGCAACGGCCAACGCTCGAGAAGGACATAACGTACTTGATTGAGGTGGTGTCCGATCCCGACTCGACAACTCTGCTCGTGGACGGCGTCACGCGCTGCCACGAAGCGCGCGACGGAGACCGAGAGGTCTTACACGACGTCAAGGTTTACTTCTCTGAACCGTGGCACAGCCCCGCCGACGCCGAGGTGAGCGACGTCATCATGACGGGCCTGCTCGACTCGCCGTCGCCGCCGCCGCCTCGCTGGCCCGCGTCCTTCGAGCCACCGCCGAGCCCACCGCGGCCGCCGTCGTCGCCTCCGCCACGTCCACCTCCGCCGCCGTCGCCGTTGCCTCCGCCGCCTCGCCCGCCGCCGCCGCCGTCGCCAAGGCCGCCGCCGCCGTCGCCAAGGCCTCCGCCGCCTAGCCCGCTGCCGCCGCCGCCGTCACCGCCGCCGCCACCACCACCGCCGAATCCTTCGCCGCCGCCGCCCATCAACCCGATTCCGCCAGCATCGCCGCCGCCGCCGCAGCCCCGGGCCCCGCCCGGATGGAGCGTGGCTGCTAGTGACGCGTTTCCCGGCGCAAGCGGCTGGAGTAGCAACCGAGAGCTCATCCACACCAGCTGCGGCTCCTTCGGCGAGATGCTCGGAGGCTACAACGTCTTTGGCAGTGGCGCCTACATCGAGAAGACCTTCGACCTGAGCGATGCTCCGCCGCACGGCTTGGTGCGTGTCGAGGTGATGTTCGTGGCGATCGACTCTTGGGACTGGGAGGACGCGCAGGTGTTGGTTGACGGCAACCTCGTCGCCTCTCACCAGATCCGCTACGGCGGGTCGAACCAGTGCGGCGGAGGCTGGAGCGACTACGGGCCGGTGGAGCTCGCCGCGGTCGTGGTGACCTCAGCCGTCAACCTGCCAGTCCGGATCACCTCCACCGTCAACCAAGGAGCGAGCGACGAGTCGTGGGGCGTGCAGAGCGTGCGAATCTTTGTCGCGAATGCGCCGCCGTCGCCGCCGCTCCAGCCGCCGTTGTCGCCCTCGCCGCCCTCGCCTCCAGCACCCCCAGCCATCCCACCCGCGCCGCCGTCCCCGCCGCCATCCCCGCCTCCCTCGCCACACCCGCCAGCCGCCCCCGGCTGGACCCTTGCCGCCGCCGATACTTTCCCCGGCGCCACCGGCTGGAGCAGCAACAGGCTCCTCGCCCGCACCAGCTGCGGCTCCTTCGGCGAGATGCTCGGAGGCTACGGCGTCTTTGGCAGTGGCGCCTACATCGACAAGACCTTCGACCTGAGCGATGCTCCGCCGCACGGCGTGGTGCGTGTCGAGGTGATGTTCGTGGCGATCGACTCGTGGGACGTGGGGGAGAGCGCCCAGGTGTGGGTTGGCGACAGCCTCGTCACATCGTGGGAACGGCGTGTGGGAGGGTCGAACCAGTGCGGCGGAGGCTGGAGCGACTACGGGCCGGTGGAGCTCGCCGCGGTCGTGGTGACCTCAGCCGTCAACCTGCCAGTCCGGATCACCTCCACCGTCAACCAAGGAGCGAGCGACGAGTCGTGGGGCGTGCAGGGCGTGCGAATCTTTGTCGCGAATGCGCCGCCGTCGCCGCCGCCCCAGCCGCCGCCGCCCGCTTTGCCCCCGTCGCCGCCGCCGGCCATGCCACCGTTCTTGCCGCCGCCATCGCCGCCATCGCCGCCATCGCCGCCGATGTCGCCGCCATCGCCTCCGCCGGTGAGCGATGCCGCCAGCTGCGCCGCCCACGAATGCTGCCTCGTCCTGCTCGCTGGCGCTCGCGGCAGCAACTGCGCGCCGGTGCCGGTGTGGGGGATGGAGGGCGATGTCCGCGATTTTTACGATCGGCGATCAATGTGCGGGAGCGTCATTGCCTACTGGGCCGAGGAGGCCAGGCTGCTCTGGGTGCCGGACAGCGACCCCGAGGATGCAAGTGCGACTCACCAACAACTGCTCCTCTCCAACAACGGCGGGGTTGGGCGCCGCGCCGGCACGTACATCGACGTCGAGTGCAACCCTCGGCCCCCCGCGCCACCCTCGGCGCCGCCAGTGCCGCCGTCACCGCCCTCGCCGCCGCCGCCCTCCCCGCCGCCTCCGGCTGTCGACTCCCCGCCCCCGTCGCCGCCGCCAGCCACGCCAACGACCGAGCCCACTCACTGGGACATCGACTGGGGCTTCTCGTGCGCCTCGCCAAATTGCCCGGCCGCGTCGCGCTACGACGTCCGTACCTGCGACACAGTCACGTGGACGATTGAGGACGGGATGCACGACGTCGTCTCGGGCCCACGCGGTGCGGCGGATGGCCATTTCAACAGCGGCCTGCTTAGCACCGGCGAGACATTCACCGTCAAGTTTGATGAGGCTGGCTCTTACCAATACCACTGCACACCGCACGGAACCATGAACGCCGTCATCGTCGTTCAAGGCGAACCTTGCCCCAACTCTCCCCCCACCCCCCCGTTGCTGGCATCCTCGCCGCCGCCGCCGCCGCCGCCGCAGCCCCCCGCCTCACCGACGGTGACGCTTCCACCGGCGCAGTGCACCGTCGTCGGAGCCGGGCCGGGCGGCGTCCTAGCGGCGGACGTGATGGCGGGCGCCGACGGGTGCGGGGGTTCACTACGGCTCTTTGAGCGAGGGGATCTGCCACTCGAGGGGACGTACGACACGCTGCCGTTCTTCGAGACCTTCAACAAGCAAGAGGTGTACATTGTGGGTACGTACAATGGCGCCGAGCTGCCGTTTGCCGGTGTGTTTGGCGGGCAGCAGACAACAAACGGCGGGGTGTTCGCTCCGGGCACCGCGGCGGAATTGGCTGCAGGGCTCGCGATCGGCACTGCGGCAGCCCAGGCGGCGCAAGCCTGCGCGGCTGCCTCGGTCAACGCCACTTACTGGAAGCCGCTGCTCGGAGCCGTGCCCCCGCCCGTGCAACACATCGAGGGCCAGACCCTGCTCGATCACAATGGCATGCTCGCGACCTGTGTCAACGAGACGGGCTGCGCCTGGGGCGACATGCTCATGCCTCCGGGCTTCCACACCCCAGGGAGTGCCGACTCCATCCGCCGCCGCACCGTCGCGCACGGTGTGCACGGCAGTGGCGCGCCCGACTATGCCACCTTGGGCGCGGAGGTGCGCTCGATCGACTTTGAGGAGGATCCGGACAGCGGCGAGCTGATGGCGGCGGCAGTCCGTCTCTCGGACGGCACAGTCTCCCCGGTGGCTGACGGCGGCAAGGTTCTCCTCGCCGCCAGCTCGATTGGCTCGGCCAGCATCTTGGCGCGCAGCCGACCGGACCTCTACTCCTCATTCACCTTCAACAATCACTACTACACTGCAAGCTTCCTACTCCCCTCGTCCGTGTGCGTCCCGGCCGGCGACGGTGAGGTCTGCGGCGAAGGGCCGCCGGCGAGCACCCACTCGCACAACTGGAACTACGGCTTCGTCACGCCCGGCAACGGCGACTGCGCGGGCCAATCGTTCGAGGTGGACCTCCGCGGGAACTACCCGGTGCCAGACGCGCCCTACCAGGTCATCCTGCTGCAGATGGAGCCCGAGATGCGCTCGCACGGCGGCTGGAACGCCTCGACGGGCTTGATTGACCTCGTTGACGAGCCGCCCACCGAATGCGACCTGCTCGCGCGCCGGCAGGCGATCAACATCACCTCAGCGTCGTGGGGCGCATTCACGCCCGGCTTCTCCCTCGACTCCTCCCACGCCGCCGTCGCCGCCTGGCCGCAAGGGTGGCACTGGGCCGGCGGAATACCTCTCGTCGATGGCTCGTCGCGTGTCGCCGGCACGACGAACGTCTTCTCGGCCGACGCCGGTGCTGTGCGCAAGCCCTTCAACTGCCACACATCGATGGTCTCCGCCGCCGCCGGCGTCATCGCCGGCATGGAGGCGCTCGGCCTCCCCACCGCCGACTGCATGGACCACATCACGGCCAGTTTCCCTCCGCCGCCGCCGCCGCCAGTGTCCTCGGAGCAAATGGTTGCGTGCATCATGTCGTGCGACGATACCACCCTCTCGGCCTACCGCTCCTGCAACATGGCGTGCCACGGAATGTACTCCCCGAGCCCACCGCCTCCGCCGCCGCCTCCGTCCGCCTCGCCGTCGCCGCCGCCGCCGTCCGCCTCGCCGTCGCCGCCGCCTCCGTCCGCCTCACCGTCGCCGCCGCCTCTGTCCGCCTCACCGTCGCCGCCGCCTCCGTCCGCCTCGCCGCCGCCGCCGCCGCCGTCCGCCTCGCCCTCGCCGCCGCCTCCGTCCGCCTCGCCGTCGCCGCCGCCTCCGTCCGCCTCGCCGTCGCCGCCGCCTCCGTCCGCCTCGCCGTCGCCGCCGCCGCCGTCCGCCTCGCCGTCGCCGCCGCCTCCGTCCGCCTCGCCGTCGCCGCCGCCTCCGTCCGCCTCGCCGTCGCCGCCGCCTCCGTCCGCCTCGCCGTCGCCGCCGCCTCCGTCCGCCTCGCCGTCGCCGCCGCCTCCGTCCGCCTCGCCGTCGCCGCCGCCTCCGTCCGCCTCGCCGTCGCCACCGCCCGCGCCTCCGTCGCCGCCACCAGCAGCGCAGCCGCCGTCGCCGCCGCCGCCATCGCCGCCTCCCCCAGCTCCGCCGCCCCCATCTCCGCCGCCATCCGCCTCGCCGTCGCCGCCGCCTCCGTCCGCCTCGCCCTCGCCGCCGCCTCCCTCGGCATCACCCTCGCCGCCGCCTCCCTCCGCCTCGCCGTCGCCGCCGCCTCCATCCGCGTCGCCATCGCCGCCGCCCGCGTTGCCCCCCCCTGCTTTGCCTCCGAGCCCGCCGCCGCCCACGCCGCCGCCGCCACAGCCGCCTCCGCCGTCACCGCCACCGCCCGTGACGCCACCGCCCACACCGCCAGCTCCGTCGCCGCCGCCGCCCATGCCGCCGCCGCCGATGCCTCCGCCGCCATCGCTGCCGCCATCGCTGCCGCCCCCCACCCCGCTGCAGCCGCCCCCGCCTTCCCCGCCCCCTCCAGTCCCGCCGCCCTCGGCGCCGCCCCCCGCCTCGCCTCCTTCAATGCCGCCGCCGCCGCCGTTGCCGCCTCCCTCCGCCTCGCCGTCGCCGCCGCCTCCGTCCGACTCTCCTCCCTCGTGCTACCCGGTCTCCGAGGCAGCGGCGGCGGCGCAGGCATGAGAG
>NW_005199926.1:728705-733630 GCF_000372725.1 Emiliania huxleyi CCMP1516
TTGGGCGATGCGGCATTGGGCATTGCGGGGCAGCACTGCTCAACGTTTTCGTGGGCTCGGGGCGCGCCTCTGATACCCCATGTCCCCCCAGTTGTAAGATTTGGTTGGTTTGGGATTGATAAGAAGACAGCTCCACCAGCTCCCACCACCGCTTGTCGTGTCTTGAAGCATGATAGATAAAATTAGAAAGCATGAATCATCGAAAGGTCTGATCTCCAAAAAGAGCTCTCGGCCTGCCGCGCGCGCCCGCGCCCCGCCCCTTTTGCGCAGCAACACCTTAAACTTCATGGCCCTCCAAATTCGGGTCGGACTCGGAGCGTAGCGGAGTGGGACCCGAGTTTGAAAAAGGCGGACGCTTGCGTCCTAGCCTCCAACAACGCCTCCCCGGCGCAGAGGGGCCCCCGGAGGGATGCTCAACCGCCCCACGCCACGCCGCTTGAGGCGGTCCTATTCCCAGCTCGCGGGGCCACTTCTTATTTGCGCGATTTGACGTTGAAGATGAGCGCGCGCGTCACAGCGCAGGCCAGGTCTACACTGGCCGCGGCACCAGCTACCGCGGTCTGCACGCTAGGAGTGGTCCGCCCTCGCAATGAATGCGGAATATGTCGGAGATCATCCATCGCAACAACATCTCTCTCCATCGCAAGCACTCATCAGTCAGTCACGTCAGTTAAAGCCGCACCGAGCCGGTCTCGGCGGGAGACCTCGGAGCAGCACGCGATGCTGCGGGCGTGCGCGATGGCTCCGTCGGCTCCGTGCCTAAGGCAGATAGATTAGGGTGTGAGCTGCGGCAGCCAGTCGGAGGCCGCGATGGATGGCCCAGGGCCGGCGGCGGTGAAGGCGTCCGTCGATGAAGGGATGTCGTCGAGGGAGCTATCGTCCTCCGCGGCTGGTGCATCGGTCCAGTTGTCGGAGTTCGAGATCGCCGTCGACTTGGAGAGTTCGGCCCGTTGACAAACTCACGGAATGTGAGCGACTTGGTGCACGCTGAGTCGAGCATCATGGCTCGCACCTCATCCTAGGCAAGGAACTCGCCCAGGGGCCAGCTGTTGGCTGTTGGCGTCGCCGTTTTGATCGAGCTGCATCCACTGCATGGTTTCCACGTACAGTAGTCAAGCGTAAACGCCCAGGAGTTGGTGCCTGGGTGACTTGCTGATGAGAGCACCTTCCAGGCGGGTAGTCGTGCTGCCCCTCACCTAAGGTCATACGGCGGCGTCAGAGGGGGGGAGGGGCGCGAAGCGTGAACATGGAGGCAAGGTGGTGGGCTGCACCTGGCCAAAGCCGGCGACCTCGAAGTTGTCGTTGCTTGTGCGGATATCGCTGAGCGTGAAGGGGACCGGATCGGCAGCAGCGCGGGCGGCAGCGGCCGGAGAGGCCGGAGAGCCGTCCGACGGAGGCCGGTCGTGCATCGGCGCGTCGGCCGTAGGGGCCGTGGGGGCGGCATCCATCGCTGCGGGTCGCTGCGGGCCGACGATTGCCGACGATTGTGGACTGATCGATCGTCGGCGGGCGGTGTTCAGCTGGGACGTTCTACGGTTAAACTAGAGCAATTGGCCGGCGCCCCTTGGGCGCCGGACCCGCCCCGGGGGCGTGGCGTGTCTAGTGATGTGGCACGTCTAGAATAGATCAAGAGATCAGTAGTCAAATCAGAAAAGAGAGGTAAAGGAACACTCCGGGCCTTCGTAACCGAAAGGTGAGCTGAAGTGCTCAAGAGTATCTGCGTCGTACTTGAGATCGCAATCTAACAAATCGCTCGTGGCGGGTGTCTCGTGGAACGGTGCATTCATTAGCACCTCGTACGGCGACATTGCATTGATCACTCGACATAGATCAGACCGGATCTGAGCCTTCAACTCCCTAATCTGTGGAGGGTCGAAAATATGCTCCATAGAACGTTCGAGCATATTTTTCTTCCACTCTTTCTCGTCTTTCGCTTTGAGTAGCTCTTTGAGCTCGGCAACGCGAGCATGACCGTTGAAGAACCGTTGAAGGAGCGCGTCGTACGCTACGGTTAAAAGAGCGTCGGCGCCGACACGAGAGACTTATAAGGGTAGAAGAGCGCGGACAGGCGCGGCTATGAATAGCTGCGCATATAGCGAGATTGTAGTGAGCTGTGAGCTGTACACGGAGCGAGGGTCTGTACCGAGGCGTACAGGAACGGTCAAACCAAGATCACCATCATCCTGAAAGGGACAAAGCTATCGTCCTGAAGGACCACGACGAGACGCCGTCCAGGACACATCCCTCTGGAACAAGGCATCTCGACTATCGGACAGTAATCAACAGGGACATCTCTCTATATACACGAGTGGGGTATTCACACTCCCAACACTCCCCCATTGTCTGCGCGGTCTTCAGATGCGGCAGACAACAGCGGAGTGTGAAGGAAGTAATTGTCACGCTGATCAGAGGCGCGAGCTAGTGAACGTGGCATGTGACCTTCCGTCTCCCGGGCTCAAGGTAGTAGACTATCGGAGCGGTCGACTGGATGTCTTCAATTGAACAACGTGGGAGTAGTAGAGCTTGGTCAGCCGCGCGCGGCGATCCGAGGTGAGCGCCGCGGGACGGCGGGCTGAGCGGGCGCAGCTCGCGCGGCGGGCGGGGCGATGGGCGCGCCCCTTGGCGCCGCTGGTGCGGCGGGAGGCTCGGCGCGGACGATCGCCTCGGGGACTTGAGGGCGTTCTTGTTCGACGGCGCCGCGGATCTTGAAGGGTTGCCAGGCGCCGCCGAGGGTGGTGAAGGAGAACTCGTCGAAGATGACGTCGGCGGTAGAGATGATCCGCCGGACGGCGGGGATGTAGACGAGGTATTTGGAGCGCCGCGGGTCGTGGCCGAGGTTGATGCCCTTGAGACGAGTGGGGGTGAGGTCGTGCGCGCGGAGCGACTCGGGGAGGACGCAGGAGCAGTCGCAGAGCATCACCTTGAAGTTCTCGAGGGCGTAGTTGCGAGGGTGGCCGCTGGCGACCTCGATAGGCGAGACCCATCGTGGCTCAGCGTTGGAGCCCCTGTTCGTCTGTAGGAGGTTGTGGACGCGGGCAAACTGGCTGAAAAGGTAGGGCCAGAACTGAATGTGCTCCCGATCTCCCCCAGCGTGGACGAGAGCGGTGCGCGTGCAGTGAAGGAGGGTTCCCCAGCAGCGCTCGGCGAGAGCGTTTCCCTCGTGGATGTCGGGGGAGGAGAAGAAGCGTTGGATGGAGAGGGTGATGCAGAGCTCGTCGGTGAGCTCGGAAGTGAAGTAGCTTGCGTTGTCGGTCAACCACTCATCCATCACGCCGGGGTTGCGCGTGTCGGTGAGGAGGTGAGCGTAGTCGCGGAGAAAGGCGCGGACGGCGCTGACGATCTCGGGGGAGCTGCCGTTCTCGAGGAAGTAGACGGCGATCACCCCGGAAAAGTAATCAACGAAGTTTATGGCGAACTTGAACTTGTGGATGCTGAACGGCAGAAGCTTGAAGGGGCCGCAGAGATCGGACGTGACTCGCTCGCCGAAGTGGGTGTAGACTCGGCGATTGGTCGGCTGACTCGGGTGACCTTTGCGGCGACGATTGAGGCGACATGCAGCGCACTCACAGCGGTCGCTGCCGGGGCGGAAAACGTAACCTCTGTAGCGGAGTGGCCCGATGATCTTGTTCCTGCCAAAGTGGCCGAGGCGGGCGTGCCACAGGCCGTAGTCGGCATGGTCGGACGGGCGCACAGGAAGCTTGTGGCGCTCCTCGGGACCGATGAGGGTGGTGTCGAGGGCGTCGAAGACGGAGCCGCAAACGGGGTCGCTGGAGGCGTCGTCGGTGTCCGCGGCGAAGGCGTCGGAGATGACGGGCTCGGGCGAAGTCGTCGTGTAGACGAGGAGGGTTCGTCGGATGCCGCGCCACAGGCGGCGGGCGGCGGGAGCGAAAGCGAAGAGGCGAAAGGCAGAGGAGGGCGGTGAGAGAAGGCGTCCAAGATTCGTGCGAGCAGGCAACTGGACGGGCTCGAGAGCTGGCGGCGGCGGCGGTGGCGGCTCGCAGGAGATGATAGCGAGCCGGTAAAGTGAAGAAGGAGAGATGAAGTTATCAATGAAGATCCGTGCCCACGAAGCCGAGGTGCTCGTGGTGGGTGCCGATGAGGAACAGACCGCAGAGATCATCCGGATCATGCTGCAGGGCTGCAAGGCCGAGGTGCCGAGCAGGCTTCCGGCCGAGGTGCCGAGAAGACTTTGTGCAGGGGCTCTGGCCCTGCCCGCCACCACAACACCCCGCAGGTGTCCATGGTGCTGGCTACCGTATCGAGCGCTAGCCGGGAAGCTGTGCGATCGCACCGCAGCGACCGCACCAGCACTCACGACGGCCGAGTTGCCGTCGATCTCCTCGCTCCGTGATCTCTCTATATACACGAGTGGGGTATTCACACTCCCAACAGAGATCGACTGTTCACAGTTGTTTGACACGCTGTGCCCTTCCAAAACCGGCGCCGATTAAAAGCAAGCAGGCGCAGCCCGGCTCCGCCAACAGAGCGCGTTCGGGGCCCGACGCGTCGCGGTCCCCATGGTCGCTCTCACCGCCGACTCGCTCTGCTCCACTTCCGCCTGCCTCTCCTCGGCGAGCGGCAGCGTTACCATCGGCGACGCACGAGGGTGGAACGACGCGTTCGGCGTCGGCCTAACGGCTGCCTACGGCATAAACAAGCTGCTCCACGTTCCGCTCAACACTTCAATCATCTTCAAGTACGGCGGAACGCATACGGTCTTTGTCGCCGACAGCGAGGCGTGAACGGCTGGCCCACACGCGGTGGCTCCTGCACACCTCCCACCCACAGCTCTCTGCTTCGCTCGCAGGACGCCTTCGGCGACTGCACTCTGAGCGGCACGCGAGTCGCGAGCTTCGATCACGGCGGAGGATCAACGGGCGGCGACTTTCCAAACCAGTACTCGGCCGTCGTCACGGCTCCCGGCG
>NW_005199926.1:733730-736031 GCF_000372725.1 Emiliania huxleyi CCMP1516
CACCCTCAGCCGGCGCCAGCGCATGGCGGTCAAGCTGCGGCGGAACGAGAAGCGCATCCTGCTCCGCACGATCCGCGTCTGCGAGCAGGAGCTGGCCGAGTTCGATGTGAGCGAGGCGAGACTATAGAGGGGTGGTGCCGCGCGAGGGGGCAGAGCACAAAAGCACGTAGACAAAATGCGCAGCCGGTGTTTTGCGGTCAAGCCAGACCTCGTGTCAGAACACAGTAATAGATATCACTTTACGGGAATCCCAATGGTGCCTGACACTCACAGCGCCGAGGGCCGACAGGGCACAAAATGAAAACCACCACGCCGCGGTCCATGGCAAACCCTTTGCTCGCCCTCCGCCCTCGGTGCCCTCGGATTTCGCATGGCCGGCCCGGCATGGCGGGCTGGCACCCCGGTGGGCCCTGAGGCCGCGGCGACAGCTTGTTACCTTGTTTGTTAGCCCTCTAGCGGAGTGGGCCCCGAGTTTGAAAAGGGCGACGGACGCTTGCGTCCTAGCCTCCAACAACGCCTCCCCGGCGCAGAGGGGCTCCCCGGAGGGATGCACAACCGCTCCACGCCACGCCGCTTGCGGCGGTCCTCTTCCCAGCTCCGCTGAGGGCGCGTACGTTATTTATGACCGCGCAAGATATAAAGGGTGGCTAAGGGCTCTGCTCGCAAGGCGCCCGCGTCGCAGACGCGGTACCATTGACAAATCTGCAATATACCCCCACACGAGCAAATAGCAAAATCCGAATACCGTGCACGAACTGCGTGATGTGGGCCGTGGACGGGGGCAAGCCTTCAGCTGGTGCCAAGACAAACGTAAAATTGAAGCCACGAACGTCCGCCAAATCCGTGCTAGGGAAAGCTGATCGAGCCCAGCGTGCCCGCGGCCGCCTCCCGCGCAGCACCGCCGCTGCGGAATCGGATCGAGCCCATGGAGGAGGAGGGCGCAGTCGGCCAGCGCAGTCGGCCAGCGCAGCAGGCGGAGTCCCTCCCCGCGCCGGAGCCCCCCTGCAGTCGAGGGAGTCCTCGTTGGCGATGAAGGTGGCGACATCGAATCGCGGCCGACACACGTCACGTGGGAGGAATGGGCGATGAGCGGGAACGATGCGCGCTACGACGCCGACTCCGCCGTGCTCGTGGCCGCCAAGCAGAAAGCCGCGCTCCAGGAGCACGCCAAGATGCAATGGCTCGCTTGCTTCGATTCAGCTCTCTCGGCAGCAGAAGTGGGGCTGGAGCGGGTGGGGGTGGATGCCGATTGAGGGGGAGCGTCTCCAGCTGCGCCCTGTGGCAGCTGCGCCCTGTGGCAGCTAGTCGAGGGACTTGGTAGTTGTGACCCCCCTGAGTGAGGACAGGAGAGAGAGAGAGCGTTTTGTGGTGTTGGTGTACGCAATAACGGGACAGGGTAGTCGTTCTCTCTAGCTCCCCTTCTAGCTCTTAGCATGAGCTGCGCCCGGTGTCCGACCCCTTTTGCGCAGCAACACCTTAAACTTTTAGGCCCTCCAAATTCGGGTCGGAGCGTAGCGGAGTGGGCCCCGAGTTTGAAAAGGGCGACGGACGCTTGCGTCCTAGCCTCCAACAACGCCTCCCCGGCGCAGAGGGGCCCCCGGAGGGATGCTCAACCGCTCCATGCCACGCCGCTTGCGGCGGTCCTCTTCCCAGCTCCGCTGACGGCAGGTTCGTTATTTATTTACTCGCGCGCAGTGCGTGACGCACTGCCCCCGACGTTTGCGCACTGGCACTAACACAGTCTACACCACGGGAGCCGCCGCAGCGATTCCTGCTCTCTTTGGGGCATGTACATGAGCGCATGCCTCGCCGACCTGGCTCGGGGCGACCTGGCCTGGCTGCGCGCCTTCCTCTCTGGGCAGGGGACGCGCGGCACGTCGCTCGCGGCCCAGCTCGACGCGCGGCACGACACCGAGCGGCAGGACACGCTGCTCACCTGGGCCGCTCGGCACGGGCAAGCCGAGGCGGTGCGGCTGCTGCTCGAAGGCGGCGCGAGCGCCGGGGCGACCGACGGCGAAGGCGCCACCGCCCTCCTCCTCGCGTGCGCTGGGTGCTACCCCGAGTGCGTCCGGCTGCTCCTCGAGGCCAGCGCGGCGGTCGGCCAAGCTGCTGATGGCGGCTACACGCCGCTGTACGTTGCGTCCCATAACGGCGAGCACGAGTGCGTCCGGCTGCTCCTCGAGGCCAGCGCGGCGGTCGGCCAAGCTGCTGATGGCGGCTACACGCCGCTGTACGTTGCGTCCCATAAAGGCGAGCACGAGTGCGTTCGGCTGCTCCTCGAGGTTGGCTCTGCGCCCAACC
>NW_005199926.1:736265-755525 GCF_000372725.1 Emiliania huxleyi CCMP1516
CGTACAGGCAGCCGACGGCGTCACCCCGCTGTACATCGCGTGCGAGAAGGGCCACCTCGAGATCGCCCGGCTGCTGCGCAACGCTGGCGCGGCGGTCAACCAAGCCCGCAACGACGGCACCACGCCACTGTTCATCACGTGCCAGGAGGGCCACCTCGAGTGCGTTCGGCTGCTTCTCGAGGCGGGCGCAGCGATCGACCAGGCCGATGAGCAAGGCGCCACGCCGCTGTTCGCGGCGTGCCAGGACGGCCACCTCGAGGTCGCCAAGCTCCTCTCCTCCTACGGCGCCTCCCGCGCCGCTACGCCCTTCGGCACGCCCGAGGAGGTCGCAACCGAAGAAGGCCACGCCGACCTCGCCGCCTGGCTGGTCGCCAGCCGCGGCTGGACGCCGCTCGCGCACCTTGAGACCCTCACCGCCGCCCGCGCCACCTCCCTCCTGCGCAGCGGCGCGAGCTTGCACGAGGGCGAGCCGACGCCGCTGCGGCGCGCCGCGGGCGGCGAGGGCGAGGCGGCGGCGCTGGTTCGGCGGGCGGCGGCGCCGTGGTCGCCGGCAAGCCACTCGCTCTTCCCCGCGGCGGCCCGCGCGCGGGCGGCGCTCCTCGTCCGCTCGATCTACGAGATCCACGAGCGGTACCACCTCGACTCGGCCGGAGCCACGAACGGCATCGCGGCGCTCGACTTTGGCCACTGCGTCTTGGGCTTCGCCATCGCGCGCGAGACGCAGTAGGGGAGTTGCAGTTGGTTCGCGCTCTCTCACGCTCACGGCGCTGTCTTTGAGTTTGCGCGCCTTGTGCTGCTGCACGCGGTGGCAAGCGAGGGAGAAGAGTAGAGAGTAAAAATGTCCTCGGTTTCGCCTCAGATTTTGCCACTTTGTTAAAAAATTGAGTGAGATTAGTTATAGTTACAAGTTAGTTAGGAAGGTGAAGAGAACAGCCAGGCTCGGACTGCGACTGGACACCAACGCGGTACGATGTGGGTGGACGCTAGACAGATGATGACGACACGCACGAGCGACACACAGACACAAAACAGGCTCACAAGACACACAGGTCACAGCCAGCTGGCTGCCACACACCCGGAGTTGGCGTACACATAACTCAGGGCCACGTTCTCCCTTTCGCCCCCCCCAGCACTCCGAAAAAAGAAAAAGAGCAGGGAGTCATCGAGAGTCGTCCAGAGCCCAGAAGAGCCCAGCGCAGGTCCGGCCACTCTCAAGTGTCTCGCTCCACTCTCCCGCCGGGCCCCACCCCGTGGGGCCGCCCGCGCCAAGCCAGCGTGTCCACACCCGCCGCCCGCCCAGCCCTCCCCTCACAACGAGCTAATCTCGCGATCCCGCTCGCGTGCACACCGCCATCTAACGATTCGCCCCGCCCCTCCCCCGCAGAGAAAGAAGGCAGCGGCCCAGACCCTGCCCCCGAACAAGAGTCCCAGAACAAGATGGCGACCGTCATCGTAAAGATCTCAGGCAACAACCAGACCCGGCGCTGGACGGCACGGGCTGACCACCTCACGTTTGCATCGATCCAGAAGCGCGTCGCGGACAACTTCCAGACGCCCAAGTTTTACCTGACCTACAAGGACGACGAGGACGACGACATCAACGTCTCGACCGACGAGGAGCTGCAGGAGGCCGTCTCCCTCGCTCTCAAGACCGAGCCGGCCGTCCTCCGCCTCAAGCTGGTCGAGGGGCTCTCGCCCGCCGCGGCGCGGCCCTCCCCGCCGACCACCTCGCCGCCCCCGGCGGCGCCTTCGGCGCCGGACGCCGCGCCGCAGGGCGGCGCCAACGCCCCCCCCGCGCCGGCCGAGCTGAACCCGCACGTCTTCTTCCAGAACCTGGCCGACACGCTCCCGCAAGTCATGAGCGCGTTGCCGCCCCCCCTCCAGAGCATCCTCTCGCAGATGGAGCTCGACAACGCGGAGTCAGACGCGGCGAACCATGCCGCCTACGACGCGTCTCGCGGCGCCTCATCCGCCTCCGGCGCCGACGCCACCGGCCTCGGTGCCGCCGCCCACGCCGCCCGCCTGGCGTCGGGACTGGCCGCAAAGGCGTCCGACGCCGCGGCCGGCGCGGCGGCGGCGGCGGCGGCGCGGGCGTCGGACCCGGAGCGGGAAGGCTACCACCCGAACGTGACGTGCGACCGCTCCGGCATGTCGCCCATCGTCGGGCTCCGGTACAACCTCATCGGCCACGACTACGACCTGTGCGAGGCGGAGTTTGAGAAGCTGTCCGCCGACCTCAAGCCGCTCTACCGCGCCATCCACCCGGTGGCATTCCGGCGCAAGGCCGGCGCCGCCGCGCCGCCCTCGGACGCGACCGGCTTCCACCCGGGCGTGACGTGCGACAAGAGCGGCATGTCCCCCATCGTCGGCATCCGCTACCACCTCTCGGGCCACGACTACGACCTTTGCCAGGTTTGAGGGACCTAGCCTAGCCGAGGCACAGCCGCGGAGTACATCTCTAGCCGAGGACACATCCGTGACCGCCCCCCCCCCCCCCCCCTCCCCTCCGCGCCAGGGCGAGTACGACAAGCTCCCCGAGGCGGAGAAGCTCCGCTTCTGCGCCATCCCGCCGCCGTGCGGCCGCGGCGGCCCGTGGCGCCGCGGCGGAGGCTACGGCCGCTGCGGCTCGTGGGGCGGCGGCTTCCGAGGCGGCGGCTTCGGAGGCGGCGGCCCGGGAGAGCGGTGGGCGCCCCCGTGGGCCCCCGCCGGGCGGCGGGCGTGCCACCCGCACCGCGAGTCCGGCCACGGCGCGGACGGCGACCCGCGCCGTCTGGCGGCGCGCTTCGTCTCTGACGTGTCTGTGCACGAGGGCACCGAGGTTGCCCCGCGGGCCGCCTTCACCAAGATCTGGCGCCTCAAGAACTCCGGCACCGTGCCGTGGATGCCGGGCTGCAAGCTCACCTTCGTCGGCGGCGACCAGCTCTCCGCCGACTCGGCCGTCGACCTCCCCGACATCGGCCCCGTGCTGCCGGGCGCGGCCGTCGATGTGGCGGTCGACATGGTCGCGCCCGCCGAGCCGGGCCGCTACGTCGGCTACTGGCGCCTCACCGGCCCGCACGGCCGCCGCAAGTTTGGGCAGCGCGTGTGGGTGCACATTCAGGTGGTGGCCGACCCGGACGGGCCCGTGCAGGAGCCGTCGGCGGAGGATGTCGCGATGTTCGCGTCGGCGCGCACCTTGCCGCACGGCGACGAGGACGAGGCGGACGACGACGACGACGAGCGCGCCAAGGCGCCGTCGGCGGGCCGCCGCGTTGTCGTGCACGGGCCGCACGGCGCGCTGACGCTCGAGGGCGTCGACGAGTCGACCGACGTCCAGACGCTCAAGCGCATGATTGAGGAGCGCACCGGAGTGCCCGTCGGCGAGCAGACGCTCTTCGCGCCCAACCAAGAGGCCCCGGCCGAGGCGCGGGCCGAGGCTGAGGGCGCCGCCAACGAGGCGGCCGAGGCGGCTCGCAAGGCGGCCGCGGCGGCAGAGGCGGCGCACAAGGAGGCCGAGGCGGCCGAGGCGGCTCGCAAGGACGAGGCCAAGCTCGCTGCGGAGCTCGCTGTCGCCCAGGCTGCTGAGGCCGAGGCGGCCGAGGCGACGACCAAGCTCAAGGAGGCCGAGGCAGCTCGCAAGGCGGCCGAGGCGGCCGAGGCGGCCGAGGCGGTCCAGGCTGCTACGCGCGACGCGTCCGCCCTGAAGGAGGTTGCCGCGGCAGAGCTCGCGGCCATGGGCTTTGAGGACGCCGAGCTGGTCCGCGGCGTTGTCGACAAGAACACGGGCGCCGAGGGCGTCAACCTCGAGCGGTGCGTGACCGCCCTGACGGCGCTCTCCGAGGTGGAGTGGGACACGATGCTCGACGACCTCGCCGAGATGGGCTTCGACGACCGCGCGCTCAACAAAAAGATGCTCGTCATGTCGGACGGCTCGATCAACAAGACCGTCAAGCAGCTCGTGAACACCAAGGAGACCAAGGAGGCCGCCAAGCAGCCAATGGAGCTCGACTGAAGCTCTCCGAACGGGCGCTGAGCGGGACACCCGCCGTCCGCCCGCCGCCCCCGCGCCGCCCGCGCGCAAGGCCCCTCGGGCCGTGCGGTTGGTGTGGGGGGTACGGCGGGCGGGCGACGCGTCCGTCCGTCATAGATGGTTGGGATGAGGGTCGGGGGAAGGCGGAGCTAGCCTCGCGTCTTGAGTGCCGGACCGGCGCGCGGTTCGTCGAGCCCTGGGAGGTGTGTGTGCGCGAGACCAGTTCCCGGATCCCGCGGCGCGCCGGTTGGTCTTTTGTGTGGTGTCGCTGTCGGCCGGTGCGGTCTGCGGACGGTGTAGCGGACCCAGTCGGGTGGGGGGAGCGAGAGAGTCGTGCGGTGAGCGAGTCTCACGTCTCGCGCGCTCGCGCGCGCACTGCATCCGTGTTATCCCCGTTTTATCTGAGCAAGTTTCTGGATTTCATATCTGGATTTCATACACAGACTGCTGCGGAACCGCAATCCGCTACCTGCGCGCAGAGCCCCTTCCGTGTGGCGCGTAGCTCTCCGCAGTGAAACCACCCCCTTCCCAACCCTCTCAGGGACGGACGCATTTCCCCCCTTTCAAAGGCGGTTTCGAAGTTGATGAGACCTCGTCCCCCCCTCTCCAATGAAAAGCGTAAAAAGAGGCGCGGAACAGGCCGGAAGCGCCGCTTGGACGTGGGTCACACAATGACAGCGCTCCAGACGCGCTCTGGTAGCTGCCAATGAAGCTGCAGCCCATCGCGCGCGCGCCGGACGGCCGCTGCACCTCCACTGCAGTGCCCTCCTGCACCGAGCGACGCGTCAAACCTTTGTTGCTGCCCATGACCGCCGGCGGCTCCGAGCTCGGGCGAGCCCTGGCTGAGCTGAGCCACTGCGGTCGCAATTGCAGCGCTGCGGTCGGTGCAGAGTGGAGGGGGCGTACGGCGTCGTACGCGCACGGCCGCTCTGCCTCAGTGGCGTGCGGCTTGGGCCAACTGGAGGTCGCTCTCCGACCTCGCTCGCCGAGCTCACAACCCGGCGCGAGCCGCATTGAGTGGAAGTTCGACTTCAGCTGCCGCGAGTGGATGGACTGCCTTGTCGAGTGCGAGCAGTTGGGCTCCGCCGGGAGCACGTGGTGCAACACGTTCTCTGGGCGCCAGCAGACGCGAGCGCGCGAGCGCGTGTTGAACCGGACGCTCCAGAGCAACACTCAAGAGATACACTCGAAGGGGGGTACACGTTTTTTATTTGGGTTCGGGGCCCAAGAGTACACTCTTGGCGACGAAACCGAAGACGGTTGGCCCCGGGGTGGTTTCACTGCGCGAGCGCGTATGCTATACGTGGCTGCCCAAGTGTGGCGCCGTCGAGCATGAAAACAAGGACCATCGATGCGTCGCATGCACATGTCGTAATCCTCGTCGCTCCCACACGGCCCGCCTCGCAGGCGCAATCGCAAACACGCAGAAGGCTTGGCGCTGGAGCGAGACGCGGTGCCTGTCGGAGCCGCAGCCCGCCGCCCCCGCGAGGAGGCGCCGCCGAGCCTACGCCGCCTCGGCGTCGCGGTTCGAGATGAGGGAGAGGAAGCAGTTGTAGCCTACGGGCGTGCCGGGGACGCGTCGACGACTCGCGCCGCGAGGGGGGGGCGGCGCGGCGCCGCCCGCCGATCTGGATGCTGTTGATGTAGAGGACGCGCTGGGAGCTGGGGATGAAGCGGAAGTTGATGGCGTGCGCGAGGGGCCAGACCTTCCAGCTGCCGGTCACCTGCCGCGGGCGGGCGGCGGGGGGCGTCGCGCCGTGGCATGCGTGCCCACGCCCAGGGCCGCCTCTGGCGCGCTCAGAGGTGTGTCGGGGTGCGCCGTGTCGGCGCGGACGGTGCGGGTCGGGGGTCACAGGGGGAGAGTGAGGGGGGGAGGGGGGGGGGGGGGGAGGAAGAAAAGAGGGCCCCTGCCTCAACAGCTCGTTGCGGGTCTTGTCGATGACGTACTGCAGGCCCTTCCACTCGAGGCACGCGACGTACGAAAAGAACATGATGCCCAAAATTGGGTTCCACAGCACCTGGATAAAATAAAATAAAATTGGGTTCCACAACACCTGGCCCCCGGCGACTGGAGTGAGCAGGCGAAGCACGGCGCAGGGCGGCGACGTCTCCGACCTCTCCGAGGGCGCCACCGCTGACGCTGGGACGCATCCCCGCGCCACGAGCGCCACCGCAGACCCCTTTTCTCCCTCTCCCTCTCTGCCGCCCCCCTCGGGTGCTGGTCGCCTCCTGCCCGTCAGCGCGTGGAGGGCGGGCGCCGGGGGAGGGGGGCGGCACGGCGCGGGGAGGGAGGGGAGCGGCGGGAGGAGGGAGGCGCACGGGCCTGGTCGATGAAGACCTTCGTGAAGACCGGCTGCGCGCCCTTGCCGGGGATGGCGCTGTCGAGCATCCCGTAGAACCTTCCAAACAAGCGGCGTGGCAGCGTCGGGCGGCCCGGCGAAACATCCGTTGGGGGAGTAGAGGGGGGGGCGGGCTTGCCAGTGCGACGAGGTGCCGTGCACGAGGAAGCCGAAGCTGGCGAGGCGGAAGAGCCGGTACCTGGGGACATGGAGGTCTTGCTGAGCAAAACTTGTACGTGCGCGGGCCCGCCAAATGCGTCCACTCCCGCCGCCCGCTCAGGCGCGCAAAGAGATGGGTGTGCGGTCCAAACCCCCGCGCGCTCCCGAGCGCACCAGTCGAAGTCCTGCTTCTGGATGAAGATCTGGGCCAGGATGTCGCCGATGGCGAAGCCGAGGAAGGACGTGAATGCCTTCATTAGGAGCGGCTTCTCGTCGAGCAGCTCGTTGTACTTCTTCCACGCGCTGGCGAATGGGTTGCTCTCGTCGTCGTCGCCGCCGGCCGACATCTGCGCGCCGTTGCCGCCGCCCACGCCGCTGCCACCGCCCACGCTGCCGTCACCCGGCGAGCATCCCTTAATCGTGGAGGAGCGGCGCACACTCAGGACCGCCTTGCGGAAGGTCTTGCTCCCGAGGATCATCTGCGGGGCGGCCGCGCGGAGGGGCGCGGCGGCCGGCGCCGTGCGGAGCAGCGCCGGCTGGCGCAGCAGCGCCGACGCCGGAGCGAGGAGGAGAGCAACGCAGAAGAGAAGACGCATTGCTAGCTATTGCTGTCACCTTCGACGTGTTTCGGCGCGGCACCCCCCCCCTCCCCATGCAGGCGCAGGACATTCTGCTTGCTGCTGCTTGCTGCTGCTGCTGCCGCTGCTGCCTCCGGTCCACCCGGGTACTCCCGGACAACTCGATGGAGATGCTCGCATGCCAGCGCTGGCTGCGCGACTGCGCGACACCCGGCACAATTACTTACTTACTCGTACGTAAGTGATTGAGAGAGAGAGAGATTTTTAGCAATACCAAACAACTCTAACACTCACGCGTCATTTTGTTGTGTGATTGATGGATGGGCATGCATGCAGCGCAGCCGCCGGGGTGAGCTCCTCGGTCAAACTCCACGTCTCGCAGCAATAGAGGGCGTTCGAATGAACGGTCGCCTCGACGAATCGCCTCGACCCTCGTAGACTACCGCCTTTTTGTCCTTTGCCCTCGCCTCCCTTGCCCCCCTTAGAGTTGTACCTTTGCCGAACATGTCAACGCGAAACGAGATGACTTCCATCACGGAATGACACATTTCACCCAACTCACGTACAAACCCTCTGGGGGGGCGCGGGCGGCGGGGGCCCTAGAGGGTACCCATGCGGGGGGGAGATCCGTACTTGACAGAGCGGTCGCTCGTGCACCGCGTCTGGGGCTTTGACAGCTTTCGCGGACTGCCAGATGCATGTCGGTCGGGTAGCCAGCTTCGCAGAGCGCCTTGTACCCCGACCGCGGCCTGCAACTCCAACCGCATCATCTCTGCACGCTCTCGCAAGCTCCCCACGCACACGCCTCCGCGCGTTAATTCGCATCTCCCGCCATCGCGCAGGCTGGATAGGCGGCGGCGCGGCCGACGGCGTGGGGCTCGAAGCCGGACGAGTCGGTGGCGCGCGCGCGTGAGCCGAACCATGGCCGGACGGTCGTCGGCTAAGCGAGCGCGGCTCGGCGAGCGCCGATAGGGTGAGCGGCTTTCCAAAGTAGGCAAGTGGATGCTCTGACTCGCTATGAACTACTACGTATACGTAGTACCGCGCACACAATCCACCTGTCGCACGCTTCGTGATATCCCTTGCCTTGCGCGTGACGCGCTGTGCGTGCGATCCCTTGTGCGCCGCCGCCTTGCTGTCAGGTAAACCGTGTGCCGAGGCCGTCAGCAGATCTTCCTCGAGCACGCCGCCCCATTCTCGATACTCGTCTTGGAGGTGAACTTGTCGACATGGTCCGACTTGTAGAAGTTGTTGGTGCCCTCCTCGCGCAGCCACCTCTCGCCGCAAGGGCAAGGACAAGGGATTAAGAGAACGCAGCAGACGCCGGTCCCTATCCTCACGTCGTCGCCCTCGTTTGTCATCCTTGCGATGGAACAGGCATAGTCATTAGGGTAGCAGTTGATCCAGCAGCCGTTTAACTCCTGCGCCGACCACAGTGGTTGCGACCCACCGGCAGCAGTTTCGGCCACCGTTCGCGTCATTTGCTGCGTCTGCGGCGGAGGTGTCGGTGCCACCTGCATTGGTGTCACCGGCGTTGCTATCACCAACGGCGCATCGCTGACAGGAACGGCCGCCACCACAGGGGCTCCCATAGCAGGTACCGCCGTCGCTGTGACCACTGGCGCCGGCGCCGCGGGCACGTTCACAATCATCTGCTGCCCTGCGCCGACGGGAGCGATGACCTGCATTGGCCCTGTCGGAGTGTTGACCTGAAACATGGTGCCCACCGTCACGCCGGCCGGAACCGTCACCTGCATCTGCTGCGTCGATAAAAACCGTGCCTCCACACCATGGAAAAAGGCGGCGATGGCGGCGGCCGAGGCGGCCGCGGCCGCGGCGGCAGCAGCAGAGACGGCGCCGGCCGGCGAGGGCGGCGAGGGCGGCGAGGGCGGCGAGGGCGGCGAGGGCGGGCAGGGGGAGAGCTCAGAGACGCTAAGCGCGCCGGGCGGGCTGGGCACCACGTAAAACCGCGGGCGACAGCGACGGCGGCCGTGTCTCCCGGCGGCCGATATGGCCGGCGCCGTGATGCTGCGCCGCCCCCGCTGGGCGGGAACCGCGGCGAGGGAGGTGCGACTTAGGTCAGCTTGCAGCCGCCGGGGGTAGTTGGCCAAAGAGCTTCCACCAGGTTGGGGTGCGTGCCCGGGGGCGGCGCTTCTCTCCACCGATACCTCAAGCACGCGTTGAGCCTCCACACAAGTCTGCGTAGGAAGTACAGTTCCATTTCGGAACGTTCCATTTCGGAACAAACCGCACCTTTCACAGCCTTGTTATTGAGAAGAAAATACCTCCTATGGCGCTGTGCGCTGGCCTGTGATGTTCACATAATCTTGAATTTGTATTGAGAGGCCATGACATCTCGAACGGGGACCGCCATCTCGTGAGTCGTGTTCAAGTTCTCATCTCTCATGCTGTTGTTCGCGCTCACAAGTCACATTCATATAGAGAGGTCCTTCACCCCGCGGGACAGCTAGCCTTGGAGATCGGGGAGCATAATCTCGCTGCTGCGCGGGATATCGGCGTCCGTTGGCCTGGACGCCCTCTTCGAGCCCTTCTGCTTCTCGGCCTTCTCCCTCGCGGCCTGGCGCAGCGCGCCCGCGCGTATCGAGTCGGGACCGGCGCTTCTGCTCACCACCCTGGGCTCTGCGGAGCGCGAGATCATTTGGCACCGGAGGAGGTTGAGCCTGGCGAGCAGGCACAGCACCAGGAGGGCCGCGGCGCTGAACCCGCCGACAAAGACGCCGACGAGGTAATTAGTGCTGGGCCCGCCGCCGCCGGTGTCGGGTGACGGTGGTGCCGGCGAGGCGGGCGGCGCGCCCAGCGGCCGAGGCGGCGAGGGCGGCGGCGGGGGTAAGGTGGGCGGCGGGGGCAAGGTGGGCGGTGGGGGCGGGGGGCGGTGGCTGACGAAGACGGTGATCCTTTGGCCCTCGCTGCAGAAGGTGCGGGACGCAAAGTAGAAGGTCCCCACGTCCGCCATCGGGTACTCGAATCGGTTCGACTTTCCAGCGCCCGTGCCTCCGCCGTGGGAGGAGTTCGCCAGCAGGATTGGCCCGTACTCGAACCCGGCGGCGGCAAAGTCGCACGCGCTGGAGGGCATGCTCCACACGTCGACGTCCCAAAGCGGGTAGATGAAGACAAGCGTGTCGCCAACCTCGACAGAGTACGAGCGCGGCATCGACGGGATCTGCGCCCAGTGCTTTGCTGTGGTGCCGATGACAATCTCTCTGGACGGCGGCGGAGGCAGCGGCGGCGAGGGCGGCGGCAGGTAGTTGCACTCCGGAGGATCGAAGCCGCCGACCGGCTCGAGGCAGCAATCGGGAAGGGCGGGCAGGGGGCAGGCAAAGAGGTTGCGGCCCAGCCTGCACGCAGTGAGCGGCAGGTTGTTGAGCTGCGACGGCACGGTGCCCGAGATCTTGTTGCTGTACAACCAAAGCTGGTTCAACCACGAGATGCCGCCCAGCTGCGGAGGGATGGTGCCCGAGAGATCGTTGTTGTCCAGCCGAAGCTCCTGCAGCTCCGAGAGCTCGCCCGTCGTCGGAGGGACGGTCCCCGAGATCTCGTTGTTGTCCAGGTGGAGTTTCGTCAGCCCCGCCCGGGCGTTGTCGATCATATGCGGAGGGATGGTCCCCGAGATGCGCTGGCCGTCCAGTACCACCTCGGCGCCCCAAAAGGTGCCGTCGCACAGCGATGTTCCGTACTGAGTGTTGTCGCAGATCGTGCCCTGGTACGACTCGACGCTGCCCACAAGCAGGAGAAGCGCGAGCGTGGACGTCCTCGCGAGGCGTGACGGCGCTGGCGGTGCGGGTGAGGACGCGGCTGAGGCGAGACGCATGAGCACTGTCCTTGAAGAATACTCCCAAGCCGTGAGGCGCGACGGACTCGAGCAGCTCGCGTGGAAGGGCACCCTTCGCCGCGTGCACTTTTTTACTTTTTTCTCTTAACTGTCACGCAGACTGTCGGGAATAGATGGGTAGTTGGATGAGAAGGTGGTGCGGTCGACGCTTCCGTGCGCGATTTTGCGCGCGAGGCGGCGCAGCGTGAGAAAGAAAGAACGGTGAGCGAGAAAAAGAAAGAGGAGGCCCCGAAGAAGGTCGTCGCCGAACGTCTCGTGGAGCAGTAGGTTGAGAGTAATTCAGGTTGAGGTGTTTATTATTCCCCTTCCGTAATCGCGCCTAGATGAAAAGAAAAATCGCCAAAAGGAGCACGCTTGCGGGACTCGATTGTGCAAGCTTTGTGTCTGCTCTGGGTTGACTCTTGCTCTGATTTCCTGCTCGATCCCACCACGCGGCACGGTATGGACGTGGTCCTCTACACGCTGGATGAGGACGGCGCGCCCAAGAGCGTCTACTTCGTGGACACGATGCCCGTCGACGGCGCGTTGCTAGCTATTGCTGTCACCTTCGACGTGTTTCGGCGCGGCACCCCCCCCCTCCCCAGGCAGGCGCAGGACATTCTGCTTGCTGCTGTTGCTGCTGCTGCTGCTGCTGCCGCTGCTGCCTCCGGTCCACCCGGGTACTCCCGGACAACTCGATGGAGATGCTCGCACGCCAGCGCTGGCTGCGCGACTGCGCGACACCCGGCACAATTACTTACCTTTACTCGTACGTAAGTGATTGATGGATGGGCATGCATGCAGCGCAGCCGCCGGTAGAGCTCCTCGGTCAAACTCCACGTCTCGCAGCTACATGTATAGAGGGCGTTTCGAATGAACGATCGCCTCGACGAATCGCCCCGACCCTCGTAGACTACCGCCTTTTTGGCTTTGTCCTTTGAGCTTTGTTATATTGTATATTGTTGGCAAGTCAACTTTGTTATTAGGTATATTGTTGGCAAATCAAGACACAGAGCTCACACAGGATCACAGCGGGAGGAAAGCGGCGAGTCGCAATTCCTGGGGTCCTTGTGGCGGGCCACCCTGTCCAGAGAACTTTGTTGGAGATGGCAACAGGATCAGGATAGGTGGGGGGGTGAAACATCGAAGAAAAGTCGGACTCGGCCGTCCACACGTGAGTGTGTATATGCTGCCGGCGTTGCTCGTCTGCGCTTCGACAGCGCCGTCCGCGTGCAAGCGCGTCCGAGTAGGCACGTTCGACGAGGCAAACCCGTATGATGTGCTGGCATCGTCGCAGTGGCTTGACGACGACGACGTGTGCCTCGTGTACCACCGCCAGCAATCGGGAGGCCGGTCGGTCGCGCACCTTGACTCGGGCGATCTCGACATTGCCATGCTGGGCTCCACGCCCTACTCCACTGCGATCGCTCGTGGCGCAGCGCTCACCGCGGTGGCTGTCCTGCACAATAAGGGCGCTGCGCAGGCGCTGGTGGTGAGGTGCGGGCTGCAGGGCCCACAAGACCTACGCGGCACGGTGATCGCCACGCCGCGATACTCCACAGCGCACTACATACTTCTCGCAGGGCTGGTCGAGTCAAACCTGGAGCACGTGGAGAGGATGGAGCTGCCTCCTGCTGGCGCTGACGTTGGCTTCGATATCGTGACTGTCGTCACCACATCGCCACTGACGATCGAGACGGCTTGGGCGGAAGGGCGCATCGATGGCGCCGCGGTTTGGGGAAACACGCTCGCCATCCTCACC
Organism: Emiliania huxleyi CCMP1516; assembly: GCF_000372725.1. Classification (NCBI taxonomy): domain Eukaryota; phylum Haptophyta; order Isochrysidales; family Noelaerhabdaceae; genus Emiliania; species Emiliania huxleyi. Next base: position 748,942 of record NW_005199926.1, read on the forward strand.
TCGACGCCTTGGGGTGGGGATCCGCCCTCCGGCTGTTCGCGCGAGCCTGCTCATGAGATGATCACCGCGTCGATGGTGGCAAAATGGGGGTACGAGACGCTAAACGTGCTGGCGGTGAGCAACGCCTTCCTAGCTGGCGGGAACGAGGCGCTGGTGGAGAGGCTGGTGACAGGGGTAGTGCGCGCGAACGCCGATTACAGGCTCGCTTCGGGGCTCGGGCGATGGGCTGCGCGTGGCGGGGAATACAACCGCCTCGTCTCCGCCTTTGTGACGTTGTACGATGACTACAATGCTAGCGCCACTCTCGAGAACGTGGCGCGGCGCGTTGCTATGTACGAGTACCCGACTGCAGAGGAGCAGCTGCAGGAGCAGAGCAGTGGGGACGCTCCCATCACCCCTCTCTCTACCTTCAGGGGTTTCTTTTTCTTATTAGGAGCAGAGCTACCTGGCGGCGCAGATTCAGAAGCAGGCGGGCTTTATGTTCTCCCAAAAGGTTCTCGCCTCCATCCCGGACGCCAGCAATACAACGCTTCAGCGCCTCCAACGCGCATACTTCAACGCCTCCTTCCTCGAGGCTGCCCTCGCTTTGGGCGCTGCTTCGGGCTTCGACGGCGACGGACCTCGTGCTTCCCCCCTCGCACCTCTCCAGCAAGAGAGTGTCTTCACCCCATGCGCGCGATGGGCGGTCGAGGTGGTCAACGCGACACGCGCACCCATCCTAGCGTCACGCTGGCCGCCGCCCGACGCCGGGGGCAGAGGTGGCGCGTACCGGACGGATGAGTTGTGCGTCTGGGCGGTGGCGGTGGCAGAGCCGACTCAGTGCGTCGAGCTCCGCCTCCCCTTCCTCTCCTCGGAGCCGCCGCATGACGTCCTCGAGGTCTTCTCCTCCTCCGGCCTGCTAATATCCTCCTTCACGGGTCGCGGTTCGCAGCCAAACGCGACGGTGCGCGCGTGTGCGACCAGCACCACCCTCGCGGACGCCTCTGCTGTCGGCGCGGCGCTCACAAATGACCGGAAGCTGTCGGTCCCCGCGCTCGGCGCTTTTGTCGCGCTGTACTTGCGGTGGCGTACAGACAGCCACGACGAGTCGCAGCTGGGCTCCTATTCCGCCGTCGGGTTTCGCGCGTCGATCAGCCTCGAGGGCGATGCGTCGGACTGCCCCAGCTGCGGCCTGCACGGCGTAGCCGACTTGGCTGGCGGCAGTTGCGGATGCCGCTGTGACGCGGGCTACGCGGGCTCATCGTGCGAGCTGGAGTCGTGCAACGGCGTGGTGACGCTCGCCGAGGCAGAGGGCGTGGTGCGTGCTACAGCGGCGGGCAGATACGACCCCTACTCGAGGTGCGGGTGGCTGCTGACTGGCGGCGGTGCACCCTTCGTCGCGCTCAACCTCTCGAGCATCGACCTCGAGCTCGGCTTTGACGAGATCCGCGTCTATGAGGGTGGCGTCCCTACCTCGTTCTCCGCCGCTGCCAGCGCAATGAAAGAGGACGACTTCCTCTTCGCCACCTTCGGCGCCTTACCCACCGCGACTCTCGCTGTCCGGACTCCTGCCTTCGTCGCCTTCGCCAGCGACGGCGTCCGGAGCGGCAGCGGCTTCGAGCTGGCGTGGTCGGCCCAGCAGGCCGCCTGCGAGACGGACGCGGACTGTTCTGGCCGCGGAAGCTGCGTCGCAGGCGAGTGCCAATGCGACGCCGGTGCATACGGCCCAGCGTGCTCGTTTGACCGTTGCTTCGGCCTCAGCAGCGGCCATGGAGCTGTTGCTGGCACGCTGCAAGCGATACACGACAGCCAGATTGACTACCTGCCAACAGTGGCGTGCCGTTGGGTGTTGGACGTGCCGTCGACCTTCACATCGCGCGAGACGGGTGCGCTCAACCTCACTGGGCTTCTCCTGAAGTTCTCCATGTTCGACCTCGAGGCTCCTATGACGAGCGCCTCTGGGATACGATCGTCGACGACGGACGCAATTACTGTGGCTGATTCCACGGGAGCTGTCCTTGCAAACTACAACTCCTCTTCTCGCTTCTACCGCCCGACGCTTAACGTGGTTCTCGAGTTTGTCGGCCTGCCGCCCTTCACTCTGACACTCGAGACGGACCGCAACAATCCACAGCCGCACCGCGGGTTCAAGGCTGCATTCCTGGGCATGTACTCCGACGGACAGAGCCTGTGCCATACAGACTTTCCCTGTGAAGGCGGGGACCGCCCCTACTGCAGGATCTTGCCACAAGCCGAGACTGGCGCAGCTGGCGTTGGCTACTGCTCGGCTCGCCAGAAGCCGCCCGATCGTGCGGTGCGCGTTGGGGCTTTTTGTGACGCTCCTGCAACGTCTCGCTTGTACGAGACGTGCCAGCACATACTTCACGCCGTCGAGCGCATCAACGACAAGACCGACGGATTCCTGGACGAGCTTTTGCCCAATCACATACTCTATGTCTCAATGCTAGAGACCACGTCGGGGGTTTCAACGTGTGGGAGTGGCAAAGTCCGAGAACAGTTCCATCAGTTGGATGCCAATTTGGGCGGCATGGTTGCATCGATCGGCCCGTTCTGCTCGGATGACGTGGCCGCTGTGACAGATGTCGGCTGGCGGACCGCCAGCGGCTACTCAACGGTGGTGGTCGCGCCAGTCTCCACCGCGCCCCGACTCTCGAACGTGTCCGCCCACCCGAACCTCTTGCGTCCCTCGACCAATGACGTGTACGTGCAGCGCGGCTTTACAGCACTGGCAGACCGGCTGGGGTGGAGGCACGTCTGCGTGCTTCACGACGATTCTCTGTGGGGTCGCGGAGTCATGGACGCCTTCACCTCTGCCTTTGAGAGCTCAGGAGGCGAAATCATAAACCCGGATTCGGCCGAGTTTTCTTCCAACGATTTCGATAATGGGGACATCACCGGCAGCATGCTCCTCGACGGCCTCGATGGACGCTGTCGCATCGTCCTCCTCGCCGCTTACGGCAATGCGCAGCGCGCAGTCTTCGCTGCCGCCTACGATGAGGACAGGCTGTTTGGAGAAGGGTATGCCTGGCTGAACGCTTACCCGGCAGAAGCAGCCTTCTACAACTCGGACGGCTCCGTGAATAGCTCGGCTGTTCGAGGGTCGGAGGGGATACTGGGGATGATAGAGTCATCTGGTGTGAGCACTTCCGACGTCAGCAGTCGATATCATTCGCTGTGGGGCAATGCGTCGAGCAGCCAAGGCTGCACTAACCCGGGTGTATCCCGGCCCTTCTGCGATCACGATGATGATCCGTCTACCTTTCCTAGTTACGCGGCAGTGTATGCGGACGCGGTGATCATGCTCGCAGCCTCTGCCCACTCCGCGCTTCTCGACGGAGCATCGCCGGATGATGCGGGCGCGCTGTTTGCAGCGATGCAGGCGCTTTCCAATGGAACCGTCGAGGGAATCAGCGGCCCTCTTGTGTTCGATGACGCCGGAGATCGCCTCGGTATGCTGGACCTTGTCAACTACAAGATAACTACAGGCGGCTCGGAATCGGGACGCCGCCTCTCACAGTCGGTGCTTCTCACGAGCTCCGTGCTCGAGTTCTCGAGGGTGGGCAGCTACTCGGCCGCCACCTCAACGCTGCAGTTGCCCAACGCTGATGCTCTCGTCTTCTCTGGCGGTACAACCGTGGTCCCACAGCACTACTCTCCTCCTGTGCCTCCTCCGCCGGCCTCTTCGCCGGCCTCTTCGCCGCCCTCTTCCGAGGGCCTGTTGAGCGCTGGAGAGTACGTCGCAGTCGCACTTGCGATCGCAATCCCCGCGATCTTCCTTATCTACGTGCGGGAGCGTCGCCGTCGGCTGAGGATCGAGCAGAAGAGGGAGAGGCGACAGTGGCTTCGCTATCTGTCAACGGGACAACCCGTGCAGTTAGAGCCCCTGGCGGATGGCAACGTGTACCACATCTTCTTATCGCACGCCTGGGTTTCCGGCCAGGACGCGATGCGGATCCTCAAGGAGCGGCTTCTCGACATGGTCCCGTCCGACGACCTGCGGGTCCGCGTGTGCCAGCGGGGCACTCCTCACCGTCGCCGTCTCACTCCCCCCGCTTGCGTGCAGGTGTTTCTCGACGTCGATGATCTCCAGAGCGGGCGAGGCGCGGCTGAGGTTGCAATGTCGAAGGTGGTCGTGATCTTTCTGTCGGACGGCTATCTCTCGCGCCCCAACACCATGCGCGAGCTGCTCCGGGCGATGACTCTGGATAAGCTTATCCTCGGCGTCTTCGACGAGCACAGCATCTACATGGAGAAGCACGCGCTCAAAGCCGCGATCGACGCTGCGTGCCTCAGCTTTCCGAGGTGGGGACTTGAGGTCGATTTGGCGACATGGGGTGCAGAGGTTCCGAGCTCGGCCGACATCTTTGCTGCGCTGACCGCCCGGCCTCTTCTTTGGACTCGTGTTCCAGCGTTCATGGACGTCACCTTGCGTGCGTGTGCGACGCCGCTCATTCGGCCCACGGCAGCGATTGACAGGCGGCCGTCTAGTGAGAACAACACCCACTTTAGCCGCGTGCTGTTCGAGAACAACGTTCCCATTAGCCGCGTGGGCATCTCGCGTTCGTCCAAGTTGTCACTCTCTGCAGAGGCGCTTGAGCGCGCAGTCGAGGGGATACAAAGCGCCGAGGAGCCGGCTGCTTGCTCGGGGCTGTACACGAATACGGGTATCAGCATTGATTGGAAGCCCATCGCTGGTTCGCAGAAGTTTCGCATCTACGCCAGTCCGCAAAACCCCGGCGCGCTGCAGCTGACCGAAGAGCTGTCGCGCTTGCTGCAGCAGTTCGGGATAGAGCTTGAGGTGACGACCTCAGTCGAAGACGTCGCAACGTGCAGCCACATGCTGCTGTATCTCGACGGGCGCACTTGGGCGGCTGCTGAGGGCGAGGGCGAGCGGCGGGTAGACGGGCTCACAGACGAAGTGAAGGCCGCCATGCGACGCCGCGTCCACCTGCTGCTGGTCCACGAGACCGAACCGTTCGAGTACCTCGAGCCGGACGCTGCGGGGAGGCACGCCGGCGTCAAATTTGACGACCTGCTCGACTCCGTGGATGGCGCCACTCCCATCGAGCTGCTGCAACGCAACGTGAGGGGCCACACCAATGCGCTAACACACGCCGCACCAAAGACTCACAGATCGCCATCTGCCCCTCTCGCGGCCCCAGGTCTACTCGGAGGTGGCAGTGCCGCTCAAGGACGGCATCTATCGGCCTGCGAGCTTGCTGCTCCTCGCGCGCGCTATGAGCGAGCCGCGCATCAAGCCCAGTCTAAGGGAGGCGTCCTCGAAACTAGAGCAGAGCGTCCGGCGCTTGACGGTGCCGGAGAGCAGCGTCCAACGCAGCCGAGTACAGCCAAGCCTTAGCCTACGTGGGCGTGCGAGTTTAGAGAGCTCTCTGCCTCCGCCTGAGGGGAAGGGAGAGAGGGAGGAGTAGTACTCAGTCAGGGTACCCCCCAACGCCATACCCCATACCGTCATTCGACGTCATTTATCTGCTGCATATATACAGCGCGCGTATAAACCGTATAACACAGGATACAGCGCGCGCTCTTTGGTCTGTCGACTGTCCAGGACACACTCCACGAAACTCGAAAGTCGAATCAACGACGCTTCACTTCTGTTCCGAAATGTGACTTATGTCATCACACATATATGTAGCCGAGATCCTCGGATGGCTAACTAGGTGCCCCAGCACGGCCCCCAGCAAGACCTCGTTCCGGCACGCATGGTGCATGCTATGCCATGCATGTTGTTGCATGGCCCGTCGCGTGTAACACGCACGGGCGCGCTCATGTGCACCAAGCGAGCCACACAGGCGAATACGAGGGGTGAACAAAGGGGAAAATCTCGGCTGAGCTAGGGCCGGGCGCTCCCCCACGGCCGGGGGGCTAAACAGACGGAGAGGGCACCGGCGGCGCCTACTCGGCCGCGGCCTTGGCGATGGCGCTGAGCCAGCAGGCGGCCGCCTTCGCGCCCGGGTCGGGCACCTGCGACATATGGGTCCACCAAGAGTCAGGTCGTGGCGACGGCGTCTTGCAGAGAGCACCGCGCGGGCTGTCCGTAGAGCGGAACGCAGCGGACTACAGCGGTAGACTCGTGTCTTTCGCAAGAGCGAGTCGGGGTACTCGAATGAGCACCCCGCATGCTACGCCTCGAGAGGTGGGGGGGAGACACGGGCAGATCTCCCGCATCTACGGGCCGGCGCACGTCGCGCAGAACCTACAAAAAAAGAAATATGCGTGGGAAAAGAAAGCGTGCGGCCGAAAGACGGCGCGTGTCGCGCAGCACCTCGATCGGGACGTACGACGAGCGGCCCGCGTGAGCCTACTCACAGCTGCGGCGGTGAGGAGACGTGGACCGCCGCGCCGAAGCGGCCAGGCCGCACACGCCGCTCGCGCCTCCATGATTTTGGTCTTTTCGGCGCCATCCTCGGCGGCGGCGGCGGCGGCGGCGAGGGCGGCGGCGCGGCTTGCGCCCGCGGCGGCGGCGGCGGTGAACGCGGCGGCCGCCGGCAGCAGCGCGTCGAGCATGGTACGGTCACCCTCGCTTGCGCCGCCGTAGCGGCCGACCGCCTGCGCGCCCGCGCAAA
>NW_005199926.1:758010-770509 GCF_000372725.1 Emiliania huxleyi CCMP1516
GATGGGTTGGGAGCGAGGGGGCGGAAGTGATCAGTGCGGTAGATGGTCAGCTCGAGGCGCGTGAGCGGACTTGTGAGCCGGACGGCTTTCATTTCTCTCTGCGTTGTTGAGCCAGGACTCAACATACTCGTTCTGTTGCCGTCCCAAACAAACTGTCACTCCCCTTTCTCCCGGCCGGGGTGGGCGCGCGCGGGGGGCGGCGGGTGTGCGGGATGTCTGTGGGCCCGAGAGCGATATGCCATGTCCGCCTTGCGTTTGTTTCATAACATCGAAGGCTAAGCTCAATAAAAATTAAATGAAACGCGGCGGGCGCCCGTCCGAGCCGCCGCGCCCGGAACTCCGTTTCACCGATGGGAGACGCGCCGCCCCCACCGGCGGGGCGGAGGCCCTCCGGGGGGATCGCGCCACGCTGGAGTCGAGCCCTCTCGAGCCGCCGCTCCAGCAGGGGGAGTGGCTCGTCGCCCTCGAGCCCCAGCGACACGCTGTATGTGCAGCTGGCTGCCTGGCGCTTCGAGCAAGCAAGGGCTTCCCGCACGGCGCCCGAAGCGGCGCTCAAAGAGGGAGTGCTCAGGGCCCTCGCCGAGACTGCGCCTGAGAGCGCAGAGGCAGTCCTAGGGGTGGAGGGCGTCGGAGTCACGAAGATTGCGGCAGAGGTGCGGCAGCCGCCTCCCAATGGCTAGCGATATCTGCTCTTCACCGCCCTGAATGCAGTCCTTGCACACTGCCCGCAGGAGATTGCCTGCCTCGTGCGGCAGTGGAGAGCCTCAGTCGAGGCTGAAGAGGCCTTGGCGCTCTCCGCCGAGGCGGCGGCTCTCTGCGAACGCCGGCCTGACCTCTCGCTCACCGCAATCCGCCACTGCCTCGAGCACCAGCGCGGACTGAAAAGGGACGGCCTGCTCGATCGCTCGGACCACCTCCTCGCCGCCGTGCTCGCGGTGCCTGCCGTGTCCCTGACGCCCCCCAGCCGCGCCGCGAGCAAGGCGGCGCGGAAGGCGAGAGGCAACAGTGAACGCTTGCTCGGCCTTGGGAGTGTCTGGCCGCGCGCGAGCACCGGCCACGGGCTCGGCCCCGGCGGTGTCTACCACGCGCGCAGCAGCCAAGCGTCGAGAGACCCACAAGCACTACTGCCCGTCGGGCCAGCAGCATGACACCGAGCTTCGAGATCGAGCTCGGACGCCCGCAGTAGCCGCGAGCCCGCATCGACTGGACCTCTGGACGCAGGTCCGCAGCAGCCCCTGCCCGCGACGGAGAGGTCCAGTCATGGGAGGCCGACGAAAAAAAGTAATATATCTTTACTTCCAAAACCCGGACGTGCCTCCACCGGCACGCCGCTTCCGACAGGGTGATGGAAGGTTCGACGCACCCCCGGACTGGGCGGAGAGATCCCAGGAGCACGCGCTGCTGGGCTGTCCGCCCCGCCCCCACTTGCCCTGACTGCACAGGATTGCGTGCCCCGACGAACGGCGACACATAGCGGGGGACACTGCGCCGGGGGGTATGCCTAACTTTGGTGCTTTGTGTGGGGGTCGCGTGACTTAAGGGTGTGCGGGATGTCTGTGGGGCCCCGAGAGGGCGAGAGCGATGTGTCATGTGCGTGTCCGCCTTGCGGGATGAGCCTGAAATGCCGACGGACGACGACTCCAGCGACGTCGCCGCCGCATCCGCCGCCATTCCCAAAGACCCAAACTAGAATAAACTGTGTCGCTCAAACGACGCACGTCGCCCATAATAAGAACTAGACGGTTTGGCCGGTGCCATGTGGCGCCGGGCCCCGCCCTCCAGGCCAGGGCGTGGCGCGTCTAGTGCCAGCGACGCAAACGGCAAGACGGCACACGAGTGTTTGGCTACGATCAGACCTGGTGCTGCACCGACGACGCCTCGCCTGCAGAGACGTCGCGCGCCTCCGCAGAGCTGCGGCTGCTCATCTTGGCGAACACCCGGCTGAGGCCGCCAAGGCTGCGCTTCGCGAGGCTGGTGCTGCCCTCGCCAATGCCACCGGAAATGAGGTCCCCCGCTTCGGCGATGCTGCCCGAAACGCGGAGGTCCGCGCGAGCGGGGGTAGCCCCTAGGCTCTTTGCCAGAAGCACGAGCGACACCTGCGGACAGGGACGCCCCTCTTCACGAAACGCTCGATGCGGGGGAGAGCTCGCTGTGAGAGAGAGAGGGCGCGCGCCTTGCGGTGGCGGCCGGGGAAGCACGATTTTGCCAGGTCCGTGTAGAGTCCGCCAGCGATGAGCTCCTGCGGCGTTGGGAGGAGAGGGTTGTAGGGGGAGGGGAGGCTCGGGACGGGCGCCACGGTGAGACATTCGCTCCTGCGGTGTGACTTCGAAAAACCTCGAGAACTGGCAGCCGCCGAGCGCGGGGTCGTTCTCGTGCGCCATGACGATCTTCAGCCTGTCCTGGCGCGCCTGCTTGACCTGCTCGGCCAGCCGCTCCCCGTCGCTGACGAAGCTCTCCTCGTTGAGGTAGAGCAGCATGTGCGTCGCGCTGGCCGGTCGATCATCAGTGGTGGAGATCGTGAGACCGGCAACGGCGGTGGCGATCTCGGTGGCCAGCTCCAGAGCGCCCGCGTTGGCAGGCGAGGCCCAGAGCGTGCACGGTTTGGAAAAGGCGAGCGACTCGCTCTCGAGCTCGCCCGACACGCAGAGCGGGAGGGAGGTCTTGTCCAGAAAGTTGGGCGAACAGAGGAGCACCGCCTGTGGTTCCAGTGGGGTCGGTCGGGAGACGGAGAGGACTGCGTAGCGGCTGGCTGTGGCCGGCGGCGCCTCGGCGATGATCTTGAGGGAGACGAGCTGAAACTCCTCGATGCGATACCAGATCGTGAGCGGCCAGTCCTCGTCAAAGATGGCCGGCTGCAGGTCCTCGGGGCACTCGTCGCGCAGCGCCTGCAGCGTCCCGCCGCCCTTTGCAGGGTCCGCTTCTTGGACGAGGACGAGCGGCTTGTCCTTCTCGAGCGACGAGCGAATCTCTCGAAGGCAGTTCTGTGGCGCGGGCGAGGCGGCAGTTCTTGGGGCCAGGGTGCGGTAGAGGCGGGGTGGGAGGAAGAGGCGAGCCTTGGAGCGGAAGTAGCCCTGCGAGAGGAAGAAGAGGATGACCTGCGAGCTCTGGATGTACTCCTCCAGCGCCCCGATGTCTTTTAGATCATCTACCTATGAGCACACCGCGGTGCGTCAGGGGGGCTCTTTGTGTAGCTTAAGCAGCGCTGATGAGCATGTGCGCGCGTCGAGAAAAATCTTGATGTCCGGCAGCAGCTGCTCGAGCTCACCCTTGATGACCTTTACGGCGTCTTGACCGGTCGACCTATCGGAATCCGCCGGGTATGTTGTGGCGGGTTGCTGTTCCTCTTCTCCCTCCATAGCTATGACTCACCAGATGTGGCTGTTGAAGAGGTGCCACGTGAGGCCAGTCCCGATGCTCATCTCGGGGGGCTGCTTGGTCGAGACGAGGCGGATCGTGGGGACCTTGGCGACGCGGCGGGCGGCGACGATGGCGCCGACGAGGAAGAAGGCGAGCACGACTGCAACGAGGATGATCATCGAGTCGACAATCACATTGAGGCTGCGGAAGCCGAGGACTGCATTGGCATCATCGATCCCGGAGCGCTCCTGGATGCCGAGGAAGATGGTGCTCCAGTTGGTGCCGAGGAAGAGCAGGAGGAGCACGAGGCTCGTGGCGACGGCGATGACGTTGTCCTCGACCCGCTTGTACGGCCGCACGACGGCGAGCGCGACGGCGTAGCATGAGCAGATGAGCGTCGCCACCACCAGGCGAACAAAGGCTCGCTCCTCCGGTATCAGAAGCACGAAACCGGTCAGCACGAGCTTGCGCGCCAGCTCGACCGCCTCCCACCAGTACCAATTTTGTTCGTACTCCCGGTGGAGGAAGGCGGTGGCCCGCGTCAGAGCATTCGGCGTCTTGGCCTGCAGCGGCTTGTAGCAAGCGGCGAGGAGCGACGTGAAGAGGACCAGCGAGCCGGCGGGCCAGAGGACGATGAAGCCGATGGCGAGGCCGGTGATGGGTCCGTGATCGTCGGAGCCGCACTCGACGCTCGCGTCCTGCCGCATGTAGGAGACCTGCCGCAGGGGCTCGTTTGGCGGAGAGATGGTGTAGGCCTATCAGCAGAACATCGCGAGGACTGAGGGGTGGGGTTGTGAGCAACGGCAGTCAGCTATGAGAGGGCGCCTGGCACGACCAGGAGCGGAAGATGGAGGCGCTGATGGAGGGCACGAAGCAGAAAATGAGCACCAGGCCCGCCGGCGTGAGGTCGAGGAGGCCGAGGGCCGCCTCCGCGTACCACGCTCTCTCGCGCGGCGGCGGGGCAGCACGCCAGCGGTAGAGCCGCAGACTTATTCCCGCAACCATTAGCAGGGCGATGAGGGCGACGGGGGAGAGGGCGATGGCGAGGAGCCGCAGAGCGTAGCCGAGGCACTGCTCCGGCAGGAAAAAGCCAGACCAGTCGACGGAGATCACGTTGGCCAAGTTGTCCGTCCAGCCCGTGTACTTGTTTGGCAGCCGCGCGGAGTAGGTGGAGGACAATACGGTGCTGATCTGGTAAAAGCCGAACAGGATTTTGACCTTGGCCGTCATTCCGACCCCGACGTAGTACTTGACGGAGCGGTCTGCAAAGCGGAGGAGACAGCCGATGATGCGCTTCTTCCGCCACGGCATGTGGTAGGCCCAAGCCGCCAAGCCGCACGCGACGCAGAGGCCGAGGACGAGGCCTACGATGCGGCCCACAGCGGCGGCGCGCGGAGCGCATACTTCGCAGGTGTCACCGTCGACGAGGTGGTGGTCTGGCGCAGCGCAGAGCCGGCACTCGGGCCCTTTGAAGTCCGAAGCGCAGTACGCGTCCGAGCCCGCCTCCACCATCCTCCGGCGGCGAGAGGCCTTTCTCGCCACCGGCTCGCTGCCGGCGCACCGCGTCTCGCCGGCCTCGGCATTGCCGCCAAAGAGGCGGCACTCTGTCAACACGGCGGAGGAGGGGCTGGCGCGCCAGAAGCCGGGCGGGAGGACGAGGGTCTCGAGGGTGGTGCCGACCGGGCACGCGGCGTCCGACGGGCACGGGACGCAGTACTTGGTTGGGGATTTGAAGACGTCATCTGGATCGACGCTCGCCTTCAGGTAGAATTCCGCCTTGCAGACGGAGCAGGTGACGCTGCCGGTGCCGCTAGCAAGAGGGTAGGGGCAGGGGATGCACTCGCCCTGACCCACGTTGGCGGCGTAAGTGTCGGCAGCGCAGTCGTCGCAGGAAGAGCTGCCGGCGTCGGAGGACGTGCCGCGAGGGCACCTCTCGCAGATGCTCTGTCCGGCGAGGGCGGTGAAGGTGCCCGGCGCGCAGTCGATGGCGTCATCAGAGCCGGTCGGGCAAAACGTGCCGGCCGGACAGGTGATGCAGTCGTCCTTGCTCGTCATGAGGTCGAGGGAGGCGTTGATGCGCGTCCCGGCGGGGCAAGGCAGCGGAGCAGAGGCGCCCTCGGCGCAGTAATGGCCCGGCACGCACGTGGTGCAGTTGGTGGCGCCGCTCGAGTCCTGATATTCCCCGGCAGGGCACCTCTGGCAGATGCTCTGTCCGGCGAGAGCGGTGAAGGTGCCCCGCGAGCACGGCGTCTGCTCAGTGAAGCCGGGGTGGGCTAGTCCCCCGGTCAGGCGTCGGTGCACTTCCCTTCCCTTCGAAAAGTTTGGTGGCGCGCGAGTAGCTCCCAGCTTCGCACGGCAGCGCCGCCGCCGCGCCCTTGGCGCAGTAGCCGCCCGCCTCGCACGGCTTGCACGCCGTCTGCGCCTCCGCGTCCTGGTACGTGCCGGCGGAACAGGCCGTGCACTCGCCCTGCCTGGTCTCGTTCGTGTACGACCCCTTGGCGCACGCCGTCTGCTCGGTGGAGCCGGTGGTGGCGAAGTAGCCCGGCGAGGCGTCGGTGCACTCGCTCGCGTCGGAGAGGTTGGTGGCGCGCGAGTAGCTGCCAGCCTCGCACGGCAGCGCCGCCGCCGCGCCCTTGGCGCAGTAGCCGCCCGCCTCGCACGGCTTGCACGCCGTCTGCGCCTCCGCGTCCTGGTACGTGCCGGCGGAACAGGCCGTGCACTCGCCCTGCCTGGTCTCGTTCGTGTACGACCCCTTGGCGCACGCCGTCTGCTCGGTGGAGCCGGTGGTGGCGAAGTAGCCCGGCGAGGCGTCGGTGCACTCGCTCGCGTCGGAGAGGTTGGTGGCGCGCGAGTAGCTGCCAGCCTCGCACGGCAGCGCCGCCGCCGCGCCCTTGGCGCAGTAGCCGCCCGCCTCGCACGGCTTGCACGCCGTCTGCGCCTCCGCGTCCTGGTACGTGCCGGCGGAACAGGCCGTGCACTCGCCCTGCCTGGTCTCGTTCGTGTACGACCCCTTGGCGCACGCCGTCTGCTCGGTGGAGCCGGTGGTGGCGAAGTAGCCCGGCGAGGCGTCGGTGCACTCGCTCGCGTCGGAGAGGTTGGTGGCGCGCGAGTAGCTGCCAGCCTCGCACGGCAGCGCCGCCGCCGCGCCCTTGGCGCAGTAGCTGCCCGCCTCGCAAGCGCGACAGGATGTCGCGCCCGTGTCGTTCTGGTAGGTCCCTACCGCGCACTTGTCGCACGCCTCCATCCGCTCGGTCGGCGCGATCGTGCCCGCCGCGCACTGCGTCGGACGCGCGGCGCCTCCCGGACACGACGAGCCCGCCGGGCAGTCGAAGCAGTCGGGCAAGCCGTCGCCGTCCGTGACGTTGGCGTAGGTGCCCGGGTCACACGTCGCGGGCAGCTCGAGCGACGCGCCGACCGGGCAGAAGCTGCCACGCTTGCAGCGGGTGCACTCCTCGGCGCCGCTCGAGTTCTGATAGAATCCCGCGGCGCACCGCTCGCACTTGGAGAGGCCGGGCGTGGAGGCGAAATGGCCGGGCTCACATGGCGAGCACGTCTCTCTGCTCTCCGCCCCCGGTGTTGCGCTCGCGGTGCCGGCAGGGCAGAGCTCGCACGCGGCGCTCGAGTTGGACCCGTTGGCCGGGTTGAAGCTGCCGGCGGGACAGGGCTCCCAGACCATGCGTGTGGCGGCGCCCGCCTCGTCGCAGTAGCCTCCGCGAGGGCAAGGTTCGCAGGCGGAGAGGCCGACGTCGGGAGAGAAGCTGCCCGCTGCGCAAGGAAGGCACTCCTCCTCTCCCGCGAGGGGCTGATGCTGGCCCGGAGCGCACGGGATGCAGCTCTCGTTGCTCGCCGCGCCGAGGGCGGGCATGCGAGTGCCGACCGGGCAGGGCTCGGGGTCGGCGGTCCCCTCCTTGCAAAAGTGGCCCCTGATGCACTGGCCGCTGCAGGTGGAGTTGATGAGGCCGCTCGTGTTCCCGTAGTAGCCATCGGGGCAACGGTTGCACTCGGGGACGCTGAAGTCGCGGAAAAAGGCGCCTTTGTGCGGCATCCAGCTGCCCAAGCGGCAGTCCCAGTCTATCGGCGAGTTGAGAGGCTGTATCGTGACACCGTCGCCAGCGGTGTTGCCGGTGAAGGAGGCGTCGCTGATCGAGGTTTGTTCGATGTTGAACAGGTACAGCACCGAGCCTGAGTTGCCCGCTCTGTTGTCGGTGAAGTCGACACCCGCGATGGAAAGAGAAGTTTTCGAAAGAGAATTGCTGTTAGACGCCCAGACGACGCCGCCGGTCTGCGGTTGCGAGGAGAGAGCAGGGTGAGGCAGCCGTGGCCCTCTCTATCTCTCGCCCCGCTGTCGTCGCGGCGCTGCTGGGGTGCGGATAGCTCTACGCGGCGCACATAAGCAGAGCTGTCCCTCACATCCGATGCGATTATCGAGACCACACCGCTGTTAGTCGCGTGGACGACGCCGCCGTACTGCGCGGTTGCGAGGAGAGAGCGGGGTGAGGCAGCCGTGGCCCTCTCCATCTCTCGCCCCGCTGCCGTGTGGCGCTGCAGGGAAGGCGGCTAGCACTACGCGGCGCACATAGTCAGCCGAGCAGCCCGACACGGTCGACTCGATGATCTCGACGTCGCCTGCCTGGGAAGCGTACACACAGCCGCCGTGGCTGAGGCTCGCCCTCCCATTGACGAGGGTCAGCCCCCGCAGGGTGAGGCTGCAGCCTCCCTCGAGGTAAAAGAGCCTGGTCGACCTCTGGCCGTCGAGCGTCGCTCCCTCGCCGCTGCTCGCGACGATCACCTTGATGTTGGCGTCGCAGCGGATTCGGCTGCCCAGCTTGAAGTGCGCACTGGGCGGCAGGTAGATTGAGACGTCGGCCGCAGTAGAAGTAGCCTCCTCGATCAGGGAGCGGAGCTTGGCCTCGCTCGCCGCGGCGACAAAGCCGGGGGGGAGCGGCGGCAGAAGCGGGGACGGTGACAGAGGCGGCGGCGGCGGCGGCTTGGGACCGGCGCGCGCGTACACGCGGGTGATCATGCTCGAGCACGACTTGGACGACGAGCCGTAGTACAGGGTGCTGCAGCTGCTGCTGCTGCTGCTGTCGAACATGTTGCAGTTCGACTGGCCGTAGACGCCCGTGCCCGAGCAGACGCCGGTGGAGCCGGGGACCGTGTCCTGCTGGTCGCCGTCGATGATCACGCCGCTGCCGCCCATCCACGCGAAGTCGTCCGAGGCCAGAGCCGAGCCGGAGGCGCCGACGGAGCCGGTCCAGTACACGGTGGTCGAGGTGCCGACCCACGTGCCGCTCATGGTGACGGGGCTGCTGAGGAGCGAGCCCGAGGCGGACCATGTGACGGGGATGCCGCCCAAGTTGGCCGCGGCGAGGGTGGCGCCGATCGTGCGGTCCGTGTCGAACTTGTACTCGAGCGTCAGGTCGGGGCCAGTGCTGCCGTCGCAGTAGAACTCCTGCTCCCACGTGTCGGTCGTGTCGGTGACGCAGTCGGTGCAGACCAGCGGCGAGGTCGACGTCGCGAAATTGGACGGCTCCGGGCCGTACGGCAGCTTCTCGGCGCACCTGGAGCCGCTGGTGACGGCGAACTGGACCAGCACCTTGGGCGGTGGCGCCGGCGGCGGCGACGGCGGCGGGGACGGCGGCGCAAGGGACGGCGGCGGCGGCGGATCTGTGGGAGTGGCAACCGCTTTGCCGACGACTAGCGCTGCGGCGCCCATGCGGACGGCGGCGTCGAACGCCTTCTTGCGCGAGACGAGCAGCACGGAGGCCCCAGCGAGGCCAGCCTCAACAAGCTTCCGCGCCTTGCTTCCGGGCTTCCCAGCGTCGGCGGGCCGCAACTTGGGCGACGTGTCGTTCACGGGCAGGACGGTGTCGCGCCCCCGAGCGATGATCCCCGTCCTGTTGCTGTAGACGGGACCGACAAAGTCGATCTCGGGCTCGCCCTTGCGCTCCGTGCTGTTGCGCGAGGCTAGGACGGTCTCCAAGTCGGCCTCGCCCTACACGCAAACACACAGGCAATCCGTCATGCGCCGGCTACAAAGGCTCGCACACAGAAACAGCCGAGAGGCGCTCACCGGCTGCTTCTCGTAAACGTCCTTGATGATGGACGCCGGCGGCTCGCCAAGCACGCGCAACGGCTCGCCCACCGCCTCTTTGACGTCTTCCAGCAGTCCTTCCAGCAAGCGCCCCTCGTCGCGTCCGCCCTGAACAGCGCGCGGGCTGTGGGTCACGAGCTGGCGCGGTGCGGATACTAGCCAGCGTGAGCGAGCACGCACCGGGTGGTTGGCAGGCACGCTGTCCGACGACGCGATGGCAGCAAACGAGCTGGTGTCGTCGCCGCCAATCTCGCAGAAGCCGTTAAGCGATGCCGGCGCGATCGGCGTTGTGACTGCGGGAAAGGAAGTCGGGGACTCGTGCCACTGCGAGGAGAGAAGCGCGGAGGTGGCAGAGTACGAGGAGAGCGCAAACGCGGTTCCGAGGCAGAGCAGCGCGAGGATGCCAAAGAGGCGGAGCAAGTAGGACGGGCAGAACTTGGGCCAAGAGAACCAGCCGGAGGCAGAGACGGAGCCCTCCGGCGTGGTAATCGTGGTCGTCTCGATGTCGACCGTCGCGCCCTGAACAGGAGGGCGCGAGACTGGCGGTTTGAGCGGCGAGCGGGGGAGGGGGCCGCATATATGCAGGCGGCGCGCACAGAGTCTGTGATCGGCGGCGTGGAGCCGCGGGGCACCTTGCCGGTGCCACCGAGGATGCCCTCGTTGCCGTTCGTTCCGAGCAGGGCCGCGAACCGGTTGTTGCCGCCGACCGGGGCGATGCTCTTGGTGCGGACGATCGGGGCAGACCTGCCCTTGCGCCCCTTCTTGCGGCGCGGGTTCGACGGGGTGGTCCAGTCGGGGATGCCCTGCGCACGCGCAAGCGGTGGGTGCGTCAATAGTTGAGGCTCTGCGATGCACCGCAGCGTGCGAGGCGCTCACCACCGTGGCGGGCTTCTTCCCTGGAGCCTCCTTGGCAGAGACGGTCCAGTCGGCGTCGCCCTACGCAATGAAAGCGGGGTGGGTCAAGGGTTGGGTTGGCAGACGCACGGCGCAGAATGCAAGGCGCTCGCCGCCGGGGCGGGCGTCTCCTCCGGAACCTCCTCGCTCGACGGCAGCGGCGCGGCCACTGGCGTGAGAGCCGGGGCGCTTTTGGTGACGCCATTGGGAGCCGTCGGTGGGTCAATCGGGGTGGTGTTCTTGGAGCAGTCGACCAGGTTGGGCTCGCCTTTGCGCTCGAGCTTGCGGAGCGGGGAGGCGGTCTTCCACTCGTCGATGCCCTGCGCGTGTGCGAGACGCACAGGGTCAATATGAGTACACTCCCGTGTCCCCGCAATACACCCATGTGTGCACGTGCTGGGAGAAACTCACCGCCGGGGCGAGCTTCTCCGCTGGCGGAGAGTCCTTGGCCGAGACGGTCCAGTCGGCGTTGCCCTACGCATCAATGAAAGCGGGGTGGGTTAAGGGGTGGGTCGGCAGACGCACGGCGCAGAATGCAAGGCGCTCGCCGCCGGGGCGGGCGTCTCCTCCGGAACCTCCTCGCTCGACGGCAGCGGCGTGCCGCTGGCGGCGACCGGCTCGAGAGCCGGCGCGTCTTCGGTGACCGGCTTGAGAGCCGGCGCGTTTGTGGTGACGCCGTTGGGGTCCGTCGTCGGGTCGGTCGGGCGCGCAAACTTGGACAGCGACCAGAAAACGGCGCTCGCGCTCGGCTTCTGTGCGGCAAACATGGCCTTGGCCAGGTCCGACTCGACCTCCGCGGCGGGCGCCGTTGCCGCGGCCAGGTCTTTCTTGAGGACGCTCTCGTCGAGGACGGCCTCCGCGTCAGACTTGGCGCCCTTCACGTCGTTCTTGGCGCCGTACGCCTGTGGGCGAGGGATGGGGAGCGTGTTGGGAGGAGATTGGAGATCTGCGACAAGCACACGCGCACCGCCTTGTCTCCGAGGAGCGAAGGCGGCTTCGACGCGGAGAAGACGACCGCCTTGATAAGGCCGTCTTCGACCGGCAAGATGCCGACCTTCACTGTTTCGTTCTCTGACATGATGTTGATCGATTTGATTCGCACCTACTCGCAGCGTTCGCAGCTTGAGGCCCAGCACCAAGGCACGCCGCGGCACGCACGCCTCGCTCACGTTGTTTTGGATCTGCGAGGACGCAAGCGACAGCGGGCGAGAGTCAGCATACACGGGATGAGCGGGGCGCGGGCTCATGAGTCGCGGGAGCGCAATGGGCGCGGCGGCGCTCCGCCCGCGATCTCTCTCTCGCGCGTCCACGGCGCTCGGAATGGAGCCGGGCGGCGGTGCGAGGCGGCTGTGTCGCTCTCTTGCCGGGATCGCGCGGGGGTTTGGGTGGACAATGGGCCGCAGCGACGCGTTTCGCGGCTCCTCGATGGCCGCAGCCGCACCTGCGAGCGGGAGGGGGCAGGTGGTGCGAGGCCGAGGGGGGGCGGCGAGCGAGGTTGCATTGGATGTGCACAAACAGCTATAATTGTGGAGGTGAACGGGGTCTGGAATGCGAGGGGAGGGGACGGGGGACAAAGTCGGTGAGCCTGCGGGGCCGTGGGGAGAGGGGGGAGCGGTTCAAGAGGGCATGCAAGCGGCAGCTGGCTGGCAGAGGAGGGGGACGGTGGGATCGCTCCGGCGACGAAGGGGCTGATGGAGACGAAGCTGACGGCAGAAACGGGTTGTGGCAGAGGAGGCGGCGGACAACTTGCGATGTCGGAGGCGGAGGTCGGAGGCAGCGGCACGAGCGGCGGCGGGGGCGCGGGCAGCGGCGGCGAAAGCGGCGCGCGCAGCCGTGGCGGTGGGGAGGGAGGGGGTCGGGTGGCGGCGGCGAGGGCGAGGTCGAGGGAGGCGGCGGAGCCGTTGGCGGCGGCGAGGGCGAGGTGGAAGGCGGCGGCGGCGTGGGTGGCGCCGAGGGCTAGGTGGAGGGAGGCGGCGGCGTGGGCGGCGGAGGGGCGGGTGGCGCCGGCGAGCTCGAGGGAGGTGGCGGACCCCGTGGCGGCGGCGAGGGCGAGGTCGAGGGAGGAGGAAGGTCGGCCGACGCGTGTAGAACCTTCGCCGGTCGCCTGCGACTAGCACCCAACCGGTGAAGTTGCCCTCGTAGGCCTTCGCCGGG
>NW_005199926.1:771979-777088 GCF_000372725.1 Emiliania huxleyi CCMP1516
GGGGGGAGGGCCCGGGCAACCAAACGGCGAAAAGGGCGCAGGGACCGGCATCAAGGGGGCGGAGGCAAGGACTCCGCAAGGGAGGCCACGGCGGCGAAGAAGACGCATCGGCAGTGGTAGAACCAGGTTTGAAATCGTTGTGAAACCGCACGCACGGCCAAGTAGGGGGGGGGGGGCCCACCACGTACGCGGTCGTGCTGTACTCGGTGTTGCACGCGGCCGGGTCGACGTAGCACCACTCGTGCTCGCACCAGCCGAGGTAGCAGGTCGAGTCGCAGGACGGCTCGAGCCTGCTGTCGTGCGGGTCGCACTCGTGGAGGCAGTACGTGCCGGGGTACGCGAGGCTCACGCCGTCCGCCGCGACGACATGCACCTCGGCGCTCACGAGGCTGACGCCGGCCGGGTAGGCGGTGAGGCACGGGCAGACGAGCGGCGGCGAGGGCGGCGGCGACGGCGACGCGAGGGCGGCGGAGGCGAGGGCGGCGGCGAGGGCGGCGGCGGCGGCGGCGGCGGCGGCATCGGCGGCTGGTAGAACCAGCTCTCGAACTCGTTGCTGAAGCCGCACGCACGGCACAAGTAGTGCTGTGGCGCCCACCACGTACGCGGCCGTGCTGTACTCGGTGATGCACGCGGCCGGGTCGACGTAGCACCACTCGTGCTCGCACCAGCCGGGGTAGCAGGTCGAGTCGCAGGACGGCTCGAGCCTGCTGTCGTGCGGGTCGCACTCGTGGAGGCAGTACGTGCCGGGGTACGCGAGGCTCACGCCGTCCGCCGCGACGACCTGCACCTCGGCGCTCACGAGGCTGACGCCGGCCGGGTAGGCGGTGAGGCACGGGCAGACGAGCGGCGGCGAGGGCGGCGGCGACGGCGACGCGAGGGCGGCGGAGGCGAGGGCGGCGGCGACGGCGACGCGAGGGCGGCGGAGGCGAGGGCGGCGGCGGTGGCGGCGGCGGCGCCGGTGGCGGCGGCATCGGCGGCTGGTAGAACCAGCTCTCGAACTCGTTGCTGAAGCCGCACGCACGGCACAAGTAGTGCGGGGTGGCGCCCACCACGTACGCGGTCGTGCTGTACTCGGTGTTGCACGCGGCCGGGTCGACGTAGCACCACTCGTGCTCGCACCAGCCGGGGTAGCAGGTCGAGTCGCAGGACGGCTCGAGCCTGCTGTCGTGCGGGTCGCACCCGTGGAGGCAGTACGTGCCGGGGTACGCGAGGCTCACGCCGTCCGCCGCGACGACCTGCACCTCGGCGCTCACGAGGCTGACGCCGGCCGGGTAGGCGGTGAGGCACGGGCAGACGAGCGGCGGCGAGGGCGGCGGCGACGGCGGCGGCGGCGGCGGCGGCGGCGGCTGGTAGAACCAGCTCTCGAACTCGTTGCGGAAGCCGCACGCACGGCTCAAGTAGTGCAGGGTGGCGCCCACCACGTACGCGGTCGTGCTGTACTCGGCGTTGCACGCGGCCGGGTCGACGTAGCACCACTCGTGCTCGCACCGGACGGGGTAGCCGGGCGAGTTGCAGGACGGCTCGAGCCCGCTGTCGTGCGGGTCGCACCCGTGGAGGCCGTACGTGCCGGGGTACGCGACGCTCACGCCGTCCGCCGCGACGACCTGCACCTCGGCGCTCACGAGGCTGACGCCGGCCGGGTAGGCGGTGAGGCACGGGCAGTCGAGCGGAGGCGAGCGCGGCGGCGAGGGCGGCGTCGGCGGCGGCGGCGGAGGCGAGCGCGGCGGCGGCGGCGGAGGCGGCGGCATCGGCGGCTGGTAGAACCAGCTCTCGAACTCGTTGCTGAAGCCGCACGCACGGCACAAGTAGTGCGGGGTGGCGCCCACCACGTACGCGGTCGTGCTGTACTCGGTGTTGCACGCGGCCGGGTCGACGTAGCACCACTCGTGCTCGCACCAGCCGAGGTAGCAGGTCGAGTCGCAGGACGGCTCGAGCCTGCTGTCGTGCGGGTCGCACTCGTGGAGGCAGTACGTGCCGGGGTACGCGAGGCTCACGCCGTCCGCCGCGACGACATGCACCTCGGCGCTCACGAGGCTGACGCCGGCCGGGTAGGCGGTGAGGCACGGGCAGACGAGCGGCGGCGAGGGCGGCGGCGACGGCGACGCGAGGGCGGCGGAGGCGAGGGCGGCGGCGAGGGCGGCGGCGGCGGCGGCGGCGGCGGCATCGGCGGCTGGTAGAACCAGCTCTCGAACTCGTTGCTGAAGCCGCACGCACGGCACAAGTAGTGCTGTGGCGCCCACCACGTACGCGGCCGTGCTGTACTCGGTGATGCACGCGGCCGGGTCGACGTAGCACCACTCGTGCTCGCACCAGCCGGGGTAGCAGGTCGAGTCGCAGGACGGCTCGAGCCTGCTGTCGTGCGGGTCGCACTCGTGGAGGCAGTACGTGCCGGGGTACGCGAGGCTCACGCCGTCTGCCGCGACGACATGCACCTCGGCGCTCACGAGGCTGACGCCGGCCGGGTAGGCGGTGAGGCACGGGCAGACGAGCGGCGGCGAGGGCGGCGACGGCGACGCGAGGGCGGCGGAGGCGAGGGCGGCGGCGACGGCGACGCGAGGGCGGCGGAGGCGAGGGCGGCGGCGAGGGCGGCGGCGGCGGCGGCGGCGGCGGCATCGGCGGCTGGTAGAACCAGCTCTCGAACTCGTTGCTGAAGCCGCACGCACGGCACAAGTAGTGCGGGGTGGCGCCCACCACGTACGCGGTCGTGCTGTACTCGGTGTTGCACGCGGCCGGGTCGACGTAGCACCACTCGTGCTCGCACCAGCCGGGGTAGCAGGTCGAGTCGCAGGACGGCTCGAGCCTGCTGTCGTGCGGGTCGCACCAGTGGAGGCAGTACGTGCCGGGGTACGCGAGGCTCACGCCGTCCGCCGCGACGACATGCACCTCGGCGCTCACGAGGCTGACGCCGGCCGGGTAGGCGGTGAGGCACGGGCAGACGAGCGGCGGCGAGGGCGGCGGCGACGGCGACGCGAGGGCGGCGGAGGCGAGGGCGGCGGCGACGGCGACGCGACGGCGGCGGAGGCGAGGGCGGCGGCGAGGGCGGCGGCGGCGGCGGCGGCGGCGGCATCGGCGGCTGGTAGAACCAGCTCTCGAACTCGTTGCTGAAGCCGCACGCACGGCACAAGTAGTGCGGGGTGGCGCCCACCACGTACGCGGTCGTGCTGTACTCGGTGTTGCACGCGGCCGGGTCGACGTAGCACCACTCGTGCTCGCACCAGCCGGGGTAGCAGGTCGAGTCGCAGGACGGCTCGAGCCTGCTGTCGTGCGGGTCGCACTCGTGGAGGCAGTACGTGCCGGGGTACGCGAGGCTCACGCCGTCCGCCGCGACGACATGCACCTCGGCGCTCACGAGGCTGACGCCGGCCGGGTAGGCGGTGAGGCACGGGCAGACGAGCGGCGGCGAGGGCGGCGGCGACGGCGACGCGAGGGCGGCGGAGGCGAGGGCGGCGGCGAGGGCGGCGGCGGCGGCGGCGGCGGCGGCATCGGCGGCTGGTAGAACCAGCTCTCGAACTCGTTGCTGAAGCCGCACGCACGGCACAAGTAGTGCGGGGTGGCGCCCACCACGTACGCGGCCGTGCTGTACCCGGTGTTGCACGCGGCCGGGTCGACGTAGCACCACTCGTGCTCGCACCGGACGGGGTAGCCAGTCGAGTTGCAGGACGGCTCGAGCCTGCTGTCGTGCGGGTCGCACCCGTGGAGGCAGTACGTGCCGGGGTACGCGAGGCTCACGCCGTCCGCCGAGACGACCTGCACCTCGCCGCTAGGGCGGGGGCGGCGTCGGGGGCTACGATGGTGGCGGCGGCGAGGGCGGCGGCGAGGGCGGCGGCGAGGGTGGCGCCGGCGAGGGTGGAGACGCGGGCGGCGGCGAGGGCGGCGGCGGCGGCGGTGGCGGCGGCGAGGGCGGCGGCCAGGGTGGCGGCGAGGGTGGCGGCGGCGGCGGTGGAATTGTGGGAGGCGGCGGCGAGGGCGGCGGCGACGGGGGCGGCGCTGATGGAGGCGAGGGCGAGAGCGGTGGCATGCCGGACGGCGGCGGAGGCGAGGGTGGCGGCGGGGAGGGCGGCGGCGGCGAGGGTGGCGGCGACGGCGGCGGCAGCGGCGGCGGGTATGAGGGCGGCGGCTGCGAGGGCTGAGGGCGCCGGTGGGGAGGGGGCGGCGAGTGTGGCGGCGGCGAGGGCGGCGGCGGTGGAGACGAAAGAGGCGGCGCGGGAGGAGGCGGCGGGGCGGCGGCACGGCGGCACAGCGGGGCCGAATGGAGCCAAATGGAGCGGACTGCTGCCGGAGACAAACCGGACGTGCTGCGGGAGAGGGTGGTGGCCGGAAGAGGGGAGTGGAGGCGGCGGCGGCCGGATGCACCCACGGGGCGGCAACGCACTCCGCGATGTCCGTGTAGCACTCGATGGTCGCCTGCGACAGGCCGCCGGTGCGGTCGCCCTTGTACTGAGGTCTTCGAGCAGGTATGCGCGCAGAAGGTACGCCGACCTCGTACTGCGAGGGAAGCGGCAGCGACCGAGGTGAGGCGATGGTAAAGTGGGCTGCCGGCATGCCGGAGATGGCGACGCGGGCCTGCGAGAGCGTGAGGAGAAGGGTGGAGGCAGACGGGAAGGGAGGCGGAAGACGATCGGGGGGCGGGCTCGCGCACGTACGGCCCGATGCCCTGAGCAGGCGCTTTCGCGTGTCGGGCGGCCGGGACGGGGGAGATGGGTTGAGCAAGATTGGGGAGGGGTGGGGAGGGCGGCCTGCAGACAGCTAGAGCTTTGCTCGCAGAGGGCTGAACGGCGTGTCCGGAGGCACAAGAGCAGCATGTTGATGATGTACGTGATGCTGATGCTGATGCTGGTGGTGGTGGTGGTGACGATGACGATGATGACGATGATGACGATGGTGATGAGGGACTCGTACCAAGCAGACTTCTTGTCGATGACGGAGACAGCGAGGAGGAGGACGGAGAGGATGCATGAGGAGACGCGCAGCACCGGGTCCCTGGTGATGACCAGGGTTGTCTGTGTGTGTGGGGGCTGTGGGGGGTGAAGGTAGCCGAAGAGCAGAAGGCTTGAAGGTGCGCGGCCAGGGAGCGAGGGGCTCATGGCCATCGCCTGTGCCCGGGAAAGA
>NW_005199926.1:777188-791719 GCF_000372725.1 Emiliania huxleyi CCMP1516
GCAGCGACGCGTTTCGCGGCTCCTCGATGGCCGCAGCCGCACCTGCGAGCGGGAGGGGGCAGGTGGTGCGAGGCCGAGGGCGGGCGGAGCGGCAAGGGCGGCGGCGACCGGTGGTGACGGCGGCGTGGAATGCGCCACGGCGAGGGCGTGGGCCAAGGAGCGGGCGTCACGCAGGACGGAGGGAGTCGGGGCTGCCGAGAGCGGCTGGGCCGCAGCGCAGCTGCGAACTGCAGGCGAAGTCAGAAGGGGGGGGGGGGTAGGCGCGTCGCGTCGCGAGGGCTTTGCGAGTGCGATAAGTGGGAGCGGGCGGTGGGAGTGAAGGTCGGGATAGAGCCGCGCGCCGTTCAGCCGAGACCATAAAGTGCAGGCGCCTCCAAGACGTCGGCCTCGTGGGTGCGGCGGCGGCGGGCATGATGATGCCGGAGATGATCAAGGCGGCGGCGATGATGGCGGCGGTGATGAACACGACCATGGTGATGCTGGCGGCGATTGAGGGCGGCGATGGTGAAGAGGGCAAGTCGGCGGAGGTGAAGTCGGCCTGACCCTCGCGCTCTGCGCAGAGGCGTCGTCGACAGAAGAGCGAAGCTCTCGTAGTGGGAAGATGAGCGCCGTCCCGGCTGCCAGGAAGGCCGAAGCATTGCGCGCGCCGCCGATGACGCCGCCCCCAAATTTGCGCCGGGGAGGTGTGACAGTGGCGGGGGCTGTGTGGCTTGCTTGCGTTTGTTCGTCGGCGGGAGAGGCGTGTGGTCTACGAGTGGAGGCGTGTGGCCTACGAAGCAGCGTCGACGCACCTGTGAGTGGGATGGGAGCGGGGGTCGCTTCTCGCTGGCCAGCGGAGGGGCAGGGGCGAGGGCGTGGGCGGAAAGCAGAGGATCGCCTTGGACACTTTGCCCCGGCTGGTCGATCAGGTTTATCCGAGACACGGCATCTCCCGGCTGGTCGATCAGGTTTATCCGAGACACGGCATCTCCCGACCTCAGAAGGCCAACTGGTCCAACCAAGGGCAATGGTGCGCAAAAGCGGCGATCCCCAGGAACTCAGGCGGGCTTGCAGGAATGATAGCAAAGCCAAGTCTATGTCAGGATGGAGCTCTATCCAAGTCAATGGCCACGCGTGGGAGCTCCATCCACCTCCAGACAAACCAAGATCCAAGTTCTACGCTGTCGCTCTGTACGCTGACCTGCACCTCCATCCATCCACCTGCGAGGTGCGACAGCACTTGGCACGGACCTGGCACCTGGTCCCCCACCTGGTCTCGAAGACCTGGAGGCTTGTAAAAGCATTGCGCGAGCGGTTCTTGGGCGTCGCGATGTATCTTTGTATGTCAGTAGTCAGAGCCCACAGGAGACGCGAGTGTGGTCTGTGAGCTTGACGTTTGTTTGTCGGAGACCAATTTTGTCAAACTTTGAGCTGTCGTGTGAGGTCGGCCCGCACGAGGCGCACGGCACACTGTCAGTGGAGTGAGACTATGGCAACGAGTCAGCCCTTCCGCGACCACGTGACATCGCCGACGGAAGTGGCGATGTCGGCAAAGTCGTCGAGCTCCGAGAGCGTGCAGTCGCGCTGGAACCGCTCGTGCATCCGTTCCCACGCGAGGCTGAGGCCGGGCATGCCGTCAATGACCGAGGGCTGCGCGGGCCCGTTCAGACCAGGACAGAGGCTGTTCCCCAGCCAGCGCTCTAGCATGCCGTACAGCGTCAGGTCGGCGGATGTCGGCTCGGAAGCGCCGCAAAAGAACTCCGTTGCCGACGCTTGCAGCTCGCGGTCGAATGCGCGCAGCATCGCTCGCGCCTCCTCCATCACTAGAGCCGTGTCGCGCTCCGCCGCCAGCCGCAGGCACGCCGCGCCGGTCTCGCCTCCCAGCTCCGCGCCCCGCCGCCGCAGCGTCGCGAGGTAGCTCTTCTTAGCCACGCCGTGAATCATTCGGCTCGTGACGGAGCCGGGCAGCGCCTTGAAGAGCAGCCGCGGCCCGACGCCAGCGCCGCCGCCGCTCACGTATTTGCGCACCCTTGCGCCGCTCCAACGCTCGAATCCAGCGGCGTCCACCGTTGACAGCCACCCGTTTACCCAGTACAGATCGGAGGCGGCCCTCTCCAGCCGGCGGATCTCGCCCTCGTGCTTGGCAGGGTAGAGGAGCGGCTCTGCCACGCGCTCGTCGAGAAAGGCGCAGATCTCGTCCGAGCCAGCCACGACCTCGCCATCCCATCGCAGCACCGGCACGGTGTAGGGCGCGGGCAGCAGCTTCTTGCGCTCCTCGAGACCCATCGGCGCAGACGAGAGCTTGTAGTCCTTGATCGGCAAGAACCCCTTTACGCGCAGGGCGGCGATCGCCTTGGAGCTGAACTGAGAGAGATGACGAGCTCGCGCGCGGCGGCCATGAGACAGCTAAGGAGCCGCTTGAGCGGGGCGCGTCGCGCAGTCCCCGATTTCTCGCACCCGCGTCACCATCTCGAGCTTGTACAACCCCGCGTGCTCCGGGTCGGCCCGCCACTCGACGAACTTGCCGTGCTTCACGCGCTCCAGAAAGTCGCCGAACAGCCCGATCTCGCGATCGCGCTTGTCCATCGACCGCACCTCGATGCCCGTGTCCTCGAAGTTGTCCTCCGTGAACTGCAGCATCTGCCGCTCCCACTCGGCTGCCGCATCGTCGCCCGGGCCGAACTGCTCGCGCCCCGGCACCAACTCGAAGCTCGCCGCACCGCTGGCACCCACGCTGTTCACCACCGCCGTGCGGCGTGCCCAGCCCTTGTCGGCCAGGCTCTTGCGCCGTTCGTCGTCCACCCCCAGGCCGGAGGACGACTGCGCAGGTCCTTGCACCGCGTGCAAGCGCACGCGGCCACACTTCGACGCGTCCAAGTAAACGCGACGCTTCCTCCTCATCCTCGTCGTCGTCTCCGTTCCACTCCTCATCCGAGCTGTCGTCCGGCGCCGCCACCTTGAGCCGGTCCGGCATCGCGGCGCGGCTCTCGCGACGCGCCATGATGCGAGCGGCCGGTGTATCCAGCTCCTCTCCGGCCTCGCCGCTCATCATTCAGCTGGGGTCGAAGGGTGAAACGGATGAGCTCGCCCTTTTCGGCGCCCTTTTTCCTTAAACCGGACCCTTTTCTCTTACCCCCATTCCTCTTCTCCCTTTTTTCTTCGCCGAAGGAAGGCTAGTTGCTTGTCGTCTGCTACTTTTGTTGTTTCGGCCCGCTATCGGACATCGCGAGCGAGAGAAAAGAAATCGGTGGCCGGCCCCAGCGCGCCGAAGCGACACGGATATCGATGGCGTATGCTCGACCTCGAGAGCTTTCACTGTGTGACTCTAAGATCGGGGCCCCTTTTTTTAGATCATCCCCCCGACGACGACTGTACACGGTGTATAGACTGTAGTGCGTCCCGGCCGTGCGCGCGGCCTCACACGCGCAGGTCGGTCGCGCCCGCTCCCTCCGCCTTACCCTCCCCCCTGCCCTCCGCCTTGGCGGCGTCGGCCGCCTTCGCGCGGGCGAGGTCCACACGTCCACCGCCGCGCCGCGGCTGAGCAGCACCCTCACCACCTGCTCGCGCGGCGCCGCGGCAGAGTGCGCGTCGATCGCGTCCATGAGAGGCGTCCAGCCGCGCGAGTCCTTGCCGTCGGGGTCGGCGCCGGCGCTCAGCAGCAGCCTGCTCACCTCGGCGCTGCAGCCGCGGGCGGCGAGCGAGAGCACCGGCCCGCTCCCGAGCAGCGCAGAGTGCGGCGAGGCGCCCCGCTGCAGCAGCGCCGCCACGTCGCCCGCGGAGCCCGCCTGGCTGACGGCGGCCACGAGCGCCGCGTCCAGCGAGCCGGTGCGCGCGACGAGGCGGTCGATGTCCGCCGACGCGCCCGCGCACGCCGCCCCCTCCCCCGCCTCCCCGTGCGACGCCGATCGCGGCCCCAAGCCGCCGCCGCCGCCGTCCAGCCGCTCGAGCAGCTCGAGGAGGTGTGCGCGGCGCGGGTCGCTCGAGTCGCGGCGCGAGAGGAGCCCGTGGGCGCCGCCCTCGTCGGCCGGAGAGACGGCCGCGATGTCGTGGACCACGCCCGCCCTCTCTCTCGCAAAGACGGACGAGGAGGCCTCCTCGAGGCCGTCGGTGATCTGCCGCAGCCAGCGCGGAAGCCTTCGGCGGCGTGGCGACCGCCGCGAGCGCAGCCGCCCAGTGCGGGGCAGGAGGGAAAACCAATGTAGCACAAAGAGGACCGCCGCCAGCGCCGCCACGGAGAGTACAGGCAGCGCGACGTGCCACCACACGACGCCAGAGGTCGAGCCGGCCGCAGAGCTCGGAGGCGGGGAGGGTGGCGACGACGGAGGAACGAGACTCGCTCGGAGCCGAGCCAGCTCTGCCTCGAGGCGGTCGATCTCGGCCTGGGCGCTCATGGCGCCGACGTCGGTTTTCTTTTTTGGCTAGCCTTTTTTGCATTGATGTTTTACAATCATCTGTCCCCTCACCCATGAGTGAACAGCGCGTCGTATCCGGTGTGCGGAGGTACGTATCTAGGTTCTAGCGCGCTCGACAATGACCCGAGTCAGACGTCCTGGCAGCGGCTCCTGGGCCGTCGACTGGGCCGGTCGAAGCGCCAGGACGTGGCGGCGGTCGGTGGACCCTCTGGTCTGCATGAGAACTGCGTAGAACGGTCGTGTCCGCGCGGACCTCGCCCTACCACGCCCCCGCGCACCCGACCGTCTCCCATAGCGGCTTTAGGACGTCTCGAAGCCCGGCACAGTTTCGAGGCCATGTTGCCTCCCGGGTGAAAGACAATGGGGCCGCGCTGCTCCCTCTTCCGGCGCGGCGCGTCCTTCACCCAACGCATGTCCACCCTGTCCAGCGTGCGCGGGCACTGGCCGTAAGAGAGCATCTCGATTCGGAGGCCATCGTCGCGGAGCTGCGAGCTGGCGACAACAGAGTGCCGAGAGAGAGAGAGAGAGGCTGGTCCAATGCGCGGGGCGACCACACAACTCTTGAGTTTGGTTGGAGGCGGGAATGGCTGTGAACTATACATGTTTCACTTGACCAGCATTCACTTTCGCTGCGCGGCCTGGGGATAGGTAGGGTAGGTAGGGCGTTTTGGCGCGAGTCAGTGCCCAGTGCCCCTATCCGGGTAGGACGTACAAGGAGCCGAAACTCGCGCCGTGACGGGGCCGGGTCGAGGCCGAGGTCGAGGCCACCATGGTCGTGCGCCTCGTCCTCCCAGCCACGCTTTGCCGGCGCGGCGTGTGTCGTCTCAGCACGCGGCTTTTCGGGAGCGGCAACACGCGCAACGTCGGCATCATCGCCCACATCGACGCCGGAAAGACGACCACTACCGAGCGGATGCTCCTGCTGGCCGGCGCGGTGCACGCTGCGGGCGAGGTGGACTCTGGCGACACGGTCACCGACTTCTTGGAGCAGGAGCGCGAGCGCGGCATCACCATCCAGTCCGCCGCCACCTCGTTCGGCTGGCGCGGCGCCGCCGTCTCGCTGATCGACACGCCGGGCCACATCGACTTCACGGTCGAGGTGGAGCGGGCGGTGCGGGTGCTGGACGGTGCCGTCCTCATCGTGGACGCGGTCGCCGGCGCGCAGGCGCAGACGGAGACGGTCTGGAGACAGGCTCGCCGGCATGGGGTGCCGGCTGTCGCGTTTGTCAACAAGATGGACCGAGAGGCGCCTCGCCACAGCCTCGCCCAGCCAGAGCCGCGCCCGCCGCGCCTCGCCCCAGAGCGCCGGTTGGGAGTACCTCCGCCAGACCTCGGCCACCTCTCGGCCACCTCTCGGCCACCTCTCGGCCACCTCTCGGCCACATCTCGGCCACATCTCCCCAGGGCGCCGACTGGGAGTCCGCCGCCTCCTCGCTCGCCACACGGCTGCAGCTGCGTCCGCTGCGGCTGCAGCTGCCGCTGTACGAGCCCGCCGGCACGGCGGACGGCGCGCAGCACTTCGTCGGCGACGATCTAGCCGAGATCTGCCCGAGATCTGCCCGAGATCTGCCCAAGATATGGCCGAGATGTGGCCGAGACCTGGCCGAGATATGGCCGAGATAGAGCTTGCACTGGGTGGGCGGCGCGCAAGCCCGCGTCGCCGCCGTCGCCGTCGCCTCGCGGCCAGGCTTGCTTCTCCTCCATGCAGCCTCCGTTTCTCTTTCATAGAGCGAAGTCTGCCTCCTAGGGGCCGTCGACCTCGTCTCGGGCGTCGCGATGCGCTGGCGGCCTCGGGGAGCGCAGCTCGGGACGGGGTCGCGCTCAGAGGCGAGATCTCGCCGAGACCTCGCCGAGATCTCGCCGAGATCTGAGGTGCAGCCGAGAGACAGCCGAGAGACAGGGTCTCGCTCAGAGGCGCGAGGGGTGGAGCAGCGCTGCCGCAGCGCCATGCACCGCTCGTCTGTGATCTGGAGCTGTCTCGGAGAAGTGTCGGAGAAGTGTCGGTGAAGTGTCGGAGAAGTGTCGGAGAAGTGTCGGTGAAGTGTCGGTGAAGTGTCGGTGAAGTGTCGGAGAAGTGTCGGAGAAGTGTCGGTGAAGTGTCGCGGAAGTGTCGGTGAAGTGTCGCGGAGGTGCTGGCCGTAGGTCTGTGATCTGGAGCTGACTGCTGCCGCGGCTGCGGCGTGTGAGGCTGCCTCCTCCGCCGGGCTCGCGCTGCTGCAGGCTGCTCCCGAGACACCTCCGAGACACCTCCGAGACACCTCTCAGACACTCCTGAGACACGTCCGAGACACGTCCGAGACAGCTCCGACACACCTCCGACACACCTCCGAGACACCTCCGACACACCTCCGACACACCTCCGACACACCTCCGACACACCTCCGAGACACCTCGGACACACCTCCGACACACCTCGGAGACACTTCCGAGACACTTCCGAGACACCTCCGAGACACCTCGGAGACACGTCTGAGACACGTCCGAGACACGTCCGAGACAGCTTCCCTCGCTGCAGGCTGAGGGCGAGGCTGCCGTATGCGAAGCGGCGGAGGAGGCGAGGGCGGCGCTGGTGGAGGAGGTTGCGGAGCTCGACCCAGACGGCGAGGTGGCGCGAGATTGCACCGAGATGGACCGAGATGAGCCAGGATGGCCCGGGATGAGCCAAGATGGCTCGGGATGGCCCGAGATGAGCCGAGATGGCCCGAGATGACCCGAGATGAGCCGAGATGGCCCGAGATGGCCCGAGATTATCCGATCCTGATGGCCGGTGTGTGTGACTCGTCCTCGGTGCCCGCTCGATCGACTGCATCTCAGATGCCCTCGTCGCCGGCCGCAGGTGGCGGACTTGTTCTTGGCCGAGGAGGCTGTCCCCGCCGCCACGCTCGCCGCCGCCATCCGCCAGCTTGCCCTCTGCTCCGCCGCGGTGCCCACCCTCTGCGGTGCCTCCCTGCGCGGCGTTGGAGTCGAGCCGCTTCTCGACGCAGTCGCAGCCTACTTGCCGTCGGCCGAGGAGCGACCCGCCCCCTCTCGATCTCACGATTCCGATCCCGATGTGAGGATGAGTAACGGCGTGTGGTTGTGTCTCTGGGAGCGACCCGCCCCCTCTCAATCTCACGATTCCGAGGATGAGGATGAGGATGAGGATGAGGATGAGGATGACTGTGAGAGTCATGTTGCGGCTGTGCATCTAGGAGCGGCCCGCCCCTCTCCTCTCCCCCGCGGGCGGCGGCGGCGGGGAGGGAGGCGGCGGGGAGGGAGGCGGCGGGGAGGGAGGCGGCGGCGGGAGCGGCGCTGCATCGGGCGTGCCGCTGGCGGCGGCGGCGGAGGGAGTGGCGCTCGCGTTCAAGGTGACTCGGCGTTGATTACTGCTCCTCCAGTGTGAATGACTCTGAATGAGCGGCGGACGGGGGGGGGGAGGGTCGCTACTTCGCCTTTCAGGTGACGCACGAGGCGCACTCGCGCAAGCCGCTGGTCTGGCTCCGCGTCTACCACGGCGAGATCTCGCCGCACTCGCCCCTCGTCCTCGTGCCGGGCGAAAGGGGCCGCGAAGAGGCCGCTTCCCCGCCAGCCGGAGCGAGGCGGGGCGGGGGGCGGGGCGGCGGCCTCGCCGCCGGGGGCGGGGGCGGAGGCTTGGTCGAGACGCCCACCGCGCTGCTGACACTTCACGGCGGCGAGGCCGTCGAGATCCAGGCCGAGATCGCGCCGAGATCGCGCCGAGATCGCGCCGAGATCGTGCCGAGATCGCGCCGAGATCGCGCCGAGATCGCGCCGAGATCGCGCCGAGATCGCGCCGAGATCGCGCCTCTTGAGTGGAGATGCCATCTCGCGGTCCAGGCCGCGCCGGCCGGCACTATCTGCGCGGCGCGAGGACTCAAGGGCGTAGCGACGGGCGACACGCTGCTGCTGCGGCCGAAGGAGGGTCTCGGCGCCCTGCGGCTGCCTGGGGTGGCGGTGCCTCCGCCCGTCTTCTTCTGTGCGGTCGAGGCCGAGGCGGCGTCGCAGCAGCCGGCGCTCGACGCGGCGCTCGCCCCACCCCGTCTCGAGGACCCGCCATTCGTCGATGCCCATTACCGGCAGCAGCAAGTACTCAGTAGGCGCTCGCCGCGCTCCGGCTCGAGGACCCGTCGGTGGCGGTCAAGAATGACGCGTCGACCGGCCAGCTGATGGTGGGGGGGATGGGGGAGCTGCACCTCGAGGTGCTGCTGCAGCGCCTCGCCTCAGAGTGGCAGCTCCTTGTCCGCGTGCGGGCGAGATCGATCGAGGTCACTCGAGGTCACCCGAGACCAGCTGAGAGTAGGCAGCTCCGTGTCCATGCGGGCGAGATGCGGGTCGCCTACCGCGAGTCGATTTGCAGCGCCGTGCGGCGCACGTCGACGCACGCCTCGCAGCTCAAGGAGGGGGGCGAGGTCCGCATCGAGATCGAGGTGGAGCCTTAATCACCGCTGAGTCTCCGCAGTGAACCCTGAGTAAGCAGTGGTGCATCGCGATCGAGGTGCGCCCTCTCGACCTCGCGGACGGCGCCGGCGCCGCGCCGCAGGAGGGGCCGCAGGAGGCGGCGGCGGTGCAGCACGCCGCTAGCGAGGCGGTGCGCTCCGCTCTGACGCGGCGCGAGCTCGGGCATCTACTCGACGGGATGCGAGGCCCCCCGCACCCTCGCCCGCCCCGTCTCCAGCTCATCTGCCGCACCTCGCAGCCGCGCCCGCGCATCGCCCGCCTCAAGACCGTGAAGCCAGCGCCCTGAGGCATCGACATTCTCAAAGCCCCCCCCCCCCCTCTCAGAACCCCCCTTTTGCCCCCCCCCCTCTGGGAACCCCCTTCCCACCCCCCCTTTCCCCCCCCCCCCTCCCCCCTGTGCAGGCGCCGCTGCGTACGGCGACCTCCTCGGCTTCCCGCTTCACGCGGCGCGCGCCGAGGTCTCGAGCGTCACTGCGCCGCGGGGCACTTCGCCAGAGGCGATCGGCGGCGCGGCTGCCGAGGCGCTGTCTCAGGCGGCCGCTGGTTAGAGGAGGTCGGTGGGGGGAGAGATGGAGACCGAGGGACTTGAGAGGCGAGTCCGAGTCTGTCTGTCTCAGGCGGTCGCTGCGGCGTCGCCGGTGCTTCTCGAGCCGGTCATGCGCGTCGAGGTGCAGAGTCGGGCAGCCCGTCTCATTCGGAGGCTTGGGCTGGGCGTGACGGGCCGCCGTCCCACCCCTCTAGGTGCAGACCGCCGAGCAGCACCTCGGCGCAGTGCTCAGCGAGCTGACTGGCGCCCCCTCTCTCCTAGATGCGGAAGCCGGGCCCGCGTGTTCCGGCCGGCGCTCGAGAAAGCACATGCACATGCACATGTACATGTTGTTCGGCGGCACCCAACGGCACGTGTTCTCCTCGTAGCCCTCATGCTCACGCGGCGCTCCGACTGCACGGCACGAGACCGTCTCTTCACCCTGACCGTCTCTTCACCCTGACCGTCTCTTCACCCTGACCGTGTCGCGTTCGTGCAAAACACAGCCCCGGGCCCAAGACGCACAGGCACAGACAGTCGAGAAGGGAGAGAGGAGCGATGTCAGTCAGAAGGAAGCGTTGGGTCCCGGGAAGGGGCGAGTGCGATATTCATGGCACAGGCGCCCGCCGCGGCTCCGTCGAGAAGCTGCTCACGCCCTCCGACGCACTGCGGCAGACGGTGCTCGCGCGCGCGCCGCTCGCCGCGATGGTGGGGTATGCGAGTGCGCTGCGCTCGCTCACAGCCGGCGAGGCCTCGCTCTCGATGGAGTTCTCGCACTACGCTCGCGTCGAGCCCGCGGTGCAGCAGCAGCTGCTGCTGCAGATGCGCGGCTATGTCTAGATCTAGCAGCCGACTACAGCGCGTGTCGTCTATTGATAGCCGTAAGTGGCCTGTCTTGGACCCCCGCCACAAGAGCCCCTACCTCAAAAAAGCATCCAAACCCAATGGTGTCTGGCACCATTGGCGTGGCCTTGCTAGCGGTGGAGCGTGGCGAGGAGGAGGCGGTGCTGGCGTGGCTCGACAGCGGCGGGCGGGTCGACGCGACGTACAAGAGAGGCGCCGTGAGCGGCATGACGCTAATGATGGGCGCCGCCCGCAATGGCCACGAGCGGGTGGTCGAGCTGCTGCTGCAGCACGGCGCTGAGGTCAACCTGCAGGGCAGAAATGGCGTCACTGATGTACGCCGCCCTCCTCAACCGCCCCGCCGTCGTGCGGCGCTTGCTGCGGGCGGGCGCAGACACCGTGGCTCGCGGTGCGAGCGGCAAGACGGCGCTGCAGCAGGCCAAGGAGAAGGACAACGCCGAGTGCGTTGAGGCCTTCAAGAAGCACGTCCAGGAGGTGGTGGCGGGACGGCCCACGGCGAAGGCAGCCGGCGGCGAAGGCGCAGGCGGCGCTTCCTGCGGCGCTTCCTCGGCTGGATCGAGAGTCGCGGAGACGCTATCTCCAGCGGGGGCGGCGGGGCGGGCGTTGAGCGGTGGCGTGGCAGTCACCGGCGACGTACGAGAGAGGCGGCGCGAGCGGCCTCACGCTGCTGATGGGCGCCGCCGTGTACGGCCACGAGCGGGTGGTCAAGCTGCTGCTGCGGCACGGCGCGGAGATCAACTTGCAGAGCAACGGCGGCGGCACCGCGCTGATGCTCGCCACCGGCTGGGACCACCCCGCCGTCGTGCGGCGTTTGCTGCGGGCGGGTGCAGATGCGGCGCTTACCTTTGACGGCAAGACGGCGCTG
The DNA here is from genome assembly GCF_000372725.1 of Emiliania huxleyi CCMP1516. Taxonomy (NCBI): domain Eukaryota; phylum Haptophyta; order Isochrysidales; family Noelaerhabdaceae; genus Emiliania; species Emiliania huxleyi. The sequence goes on from NW_005199926.1 coordinate 788,290, forward strand.
CAGTGGGCCAAGGAGAAGGGCCACGCCGAGTGCGTGCGCGCCCTCGAGGAGCACTCGTCGACCGCAGCAGAGGCGGAGGGGGAGGCGGCGGTGGTCGAACAATCCGCGGCGGCCACACGCGAGGTGGCAACGGCTGCGGAGGCGGCGGAGGCGCGCGATGCTGCCGAGTCGGCGCTGCGCGAGGCGGTGGAGGCGTGCGGCCCAGGCGACATCGATCTCGACGCCCTCAGGGCTGTGATCAACGCAAATACGCAAGTCGCCGACGGCTCGGAGGCGCTGCAGGCGGCACGGCGGCTGCGCGACGAGCTGGCGGAGCGAAAGGCCCGCGAGGCCAGGGCGCTGAAGCGGCAGCGGCAGAAGGAGAAGAAGGCGGCGGCGAGGCAGGCGGCGGCGGCTGAGCGGGCAGCGGAGGAGGAGGAGGCGCGGGCGGCGGCGGCGGCAGCGGCAGTACGGGCGGCGGAGCGGGCGGCGGAGCAGGCGGAGGAGGCGCGTGCGGCGGAGGAGGCGCGTGCGGCGGAGGAGGCGGAGCGGGTGGCGGCAGAGGAGGCAGCGGCGGTGCGGGCGGCGCGGGAAGCGGAGGAGGCGGCGGCGGCGGCGCGCGCAGGGGAGGAGGCAGAGGCGCGGGCAAGGGAGGAAGAGGCAAGGGAGGGAGAGGAGGCGAGGCAGAGGGCGGCAGCGGAGGCGGCGGAGGCGGAGGGGGAGGCGGCGGCTGTAGAGGCGGCGGTCGCGGCGGTGGCGGCGGCGGAGGCTCAAGAGGCGGCGGCAGCGGAGGCGGTGGCAGCGGCGGCGGCAGCGGCAGCAGCGTCGGCTGCGGCGAGTGTCGCCGCTCTCGCCACCGCCGCCGCGCCGCCCGCCGCCGTCCCTCTCGACGAGCTCATCACGGCGACCGACGGCTTTGCCGAGGCGCGCAAGGTGGGCGAGGGAGGCTTCGGGCGCGTCTACCGCGCCGACGCGCTGCCGTCGCTTCCGCGCGTCGCTTGCGGGTTCGCTGTCAAGACGGCGCTGGTCGGTGTCGGCGCCCAAGGCCTCGCCGAGCTGCAGAGCGAGGTGCGCACGCTCAGCGCGGCGTGCCACCCGTCCCTGCTCCCTCTGCTCGGCGCCTGCTTGGCGCCGGCGAGAGCGTGCCTCGTCTACCCCCTCTGCCGCGGCGGCAGCCTCGAGGATCGCCTCTACCGCACTCCAGCCGCGCTGCAGCGGCTCCGCATGCTCGGCTTCGAGACGCCGCCTCCGCCGCTCTCCTCGGCCGCACGGCTCCGCGTGCTGCGCGACGCGGCGAGTGCATTGCACTATCTGCACACGCTCTCGCCGATGACTCTGCATTGCGACGTGTCGGCGGGCAACATCCTGCTCGACGAGCGCGGCAACGGCTACCTCGCCGACGTGGGCCTCGCGCGCGCTGCAGAGGCGACGGCCGGCAGCAGTGGACAGGTTTCGCACCTGTCGACGCAGCGCATCTTCGGAAAGCCTGGCTACATTGATCAGATCATTCTCAACGACAACCAGGCTTCGCAACTCACTGACGGCTTCGCACTCGGCATCACGCTGCTCGTAAGCCTGACCGGCCGCGGCGCCGTCGGCTTGCTCAACGCGTGCGAGGATGAATTGGAGGAGCCCGACACGGCGGAGAGCATCGCGGCGGCCGACGCGGGCTGGTCGGCGGCGCAGGCCGAGGAGCTGGCGCGGCTCGTGGTCGGGCTGGCATACGAGAGGAAGAAGAAGCGGATGCCGCTCGCGGAGGCATTGCCGCGGCTCGAGGCGCTTGCCGAGGCGGCGGAGGCTGAGATTCCGAGCCTTGCAGGGGCGGCGGCAGCTGAGCTGGACGGGGAGGCGCGCCAATGCGAATTTTGCTGGTCGGCGCCGCGATCGGTTCGCTTCGCGTGCGGCCTCGGTGGGCGGGGCGGGCGCGGCGGGCGCGGCGGGCGGGGTGGGCGGGGGAGGCCGCGGGTCGAGGGGCGCGGAGCTGGCGGCTCGTAGCTCATTAGACAATTCGCCGGCGTACGAGCTCGTGAATCTGGTGCATGTTTTATATTGCGTCAACGGTTCTACAAGCTGAGCGGGGAGAGTGGCCCCGTCGCCCCTTGTTCCCAGCCCCTCCGCCCCCCTCGCCCTCGCCCTTGCTGCTTGCAAGGGGCTTATGGGGACTTATCGCCTAGAGGGAGCGGACCCTGAGTTGAGGAAATCGGGGGACGCGACCCACTTCGCCACAGACGGTCCCGCGCCTCGCCGCTATGACGGCCACACGACCGCAGCTCGTGTGCGTGTGGCCGTCTTTGTCCGGAGTGAATACTCCAACGCGCTCGTCGGTGACGGCGTCCCCCGATTTCGCCGCGCTCGGCGAACCTCGACAGCGCTTTCGGTGGCATGCAGCTCTTTGCGCCTGAAGCCTGGAGAGCAGCTCCTCTGCTGCTCATACGCTCTGCACAGTTGGCACAGCCTACTGTGCGGCTGCCACAGCTGTGACAGCGATGGGCTCGCCCTCACTGGCCCTCAGTCACTCGTGCTGCGGCTTGTGTGAGCGACACTGCTCGGCGACTGCCGGCACACTGTGAGACCATGGGTGTGAGGTAAAACCACGCTACCAGCGCTTGGTCACATCAGCCCTGAGGTCATATCCTTCTCCTCTGTTGATGGTAACACTTGTCTACTCGCTGGAGCCGAGCAGGAGGGCTTGGCGCACAACCCCTGTTCAACTCAGGGTCCGCACCCCGTATCTCCTGTCCCCTCCAGTGGCAGTGCGCAGTGGCCAGTGCCACTGGAGACCGGCGCCCGGGTGCCGCTGCCGGGACTGGCTTACAACGAAGGCTCTTTGCCGACTCTGTCACCAATAAAGCCGTATATGACATGCACATGCACATGCTACATGAGGTGGTAACCTCACACACACCGAATCACACACACACACAACACGAGACCTCCTTATATGTAGTCAACGACCCTCTGCGAACGCAAAAAAGGAGAGGCGTGCTGCAAACGGTGGCGCCGACCCCCGGGCCGACTCATCGTGCCTCATTCTGCCTCGCTGCGAGGCGAGCCGTCCGCGTGTACACCAAACGGCGCCGCGCCAAAGACCGGCGCCCCCGACCCGTCCGCATGCCCCGCGCCGTCCCGGGGCCCCGCGACCGAGTCAAAGGTCCCCGCGATGGAGCGGCGCTTGACCAGCGCGTCGCCGGCGGCGTTGTGGGACCGCGGCGACAGCGCCGGCCGTGGGGACGCGGCGTCGGGATGGCTCCGCCACGGAGCCTCCTCGCGCGCGGGCAGCGCGTCCAGCGGCTCCTCCGTGCAGACGGCCGGCGGCGGCGCAACCGCGGGCAAGCCCCCGCCGGGCTCGCCAGCCGCCACCCGCACTGCCCCCGCCACTGTCTGCACCGTGGCCTATGTCGTTGCGCTCTTTCTCGGTTCCCCTTTTTGGCATTTCCGCTAGCGCGAGTGA
>NW_005199926.1:792236-793579 GCF_000372725.1 Emiliania huxleyi CCMP1516
ACAGCTGCGCCGCGGCGCGCAGGCTCGGCGACGGGCACGGAAGCTTCCCAGACATGTCCATGTCCGCCGGCGGTCCGAGCGACCCCTCGAGCGTGCGGCTGAGCGGCTCGGCCAACGGGGGCGTGATGCCCGACGCGGCGGGCGTGAGCGAGGCGGCCGGTGCGGTGGACACCCGCTCCACGCGCACGCCGAGGCCCGACCACACGCAAGGTGAGCACGCCACCGGCTCGCACCTCGCCGGCCGGTCGGCGGCGGCCCCGACGGCAGCGCCGGCGCCGCGGCCAACCCTCGCGCTCGACACAGAGGGCGCGCGGCCGTCGTCGCTCGGAGAGGCGATGTAGGAGGAGAGCTGCGCACTCGCCGCCGCGCCGCCCGCCGCCGCCTGCTGTTGGGCCACGAACAGGTCCGCCCGCGTGGAGGCTGCCTCCGCGATGGCGCCCTCCAGCTGCGACTCCATCTCAGCCAGCCTAGTGGCCGCCGCGGCGGCCGTGGAGGCCGCCGCGGCGGCCGCCCGCTCCTCCGCCGCGGCGGCGCGAGCGCGCTCCTCCGCTAGCTCCTGCGACAGCGCCGCCTCCGCCTCCGCCGCCACCCTGACCGCCTCCGCCGCCTCCGCCGCCTCGGCCCGCGCTGCCGCCGCCGCCGCCTCCGCCACACAGCGCGCGGCAGTCTCGGACTCGAGTTCGGACCACAGCGCCTCCGTGGCCGCCTCGGGCGCGGCATCGTCGACCGCCTTGGCCTCGAAGCTATCGACGGCGGCGTCGGTCGCCGCCGCCGCCTCGGCCGCCTCGAGCGCAGCAGCCTCCAGCCGACCGTGCAGCGCCTCTGCCTCGCGCAACGCTGCCTGGCCGGCGGCCTCTGCGCTGGCGCGAGCCTCGCACTCGGAGCTGAGCTCGCTCCGCAGCACCTCGACCGCAAACGCCAGCTGCTCCTCGCCCTGCCTGCGCGCTTGCGCCTCGGCCGCGACGGCGACCAGCTCCGCCTCGAGCCTGGCCAAATCGAGAGCAAACTCGTGCCGCTGCGCCGCGAGGGCGACTGCCTGCGCCTCCGCCTGCGCCTGCGCCTCCGCCTGCGCCTCGGCCCGATGCACCCGCAGCTCAAACCCGGCCTCAGCGGCCGCGTGGGCACGCTGCGCCTCCGCCTCCTTCGCCGCCTTGGCCGCCAGGTCACTCGCGGCCGCCGCGTCGCGCGCCTCCGCCGCGGCCGCGTCCCGCGACACGGCCGCCGCCTCGACACGAATTTTGGCCGACTCGGCCTCCGCCCACGCAGCGGCCACCGCCAGCTCGCTCATGGCGCGGGCGGCCTCCGCCTCGGTGCGCACGCCCTCGGCCACAGCCGCCGCCTCG
>NW_005199926.1:793679-796313 GCF_000372725.1 Emiliania huxleyi CCMP1516
TCCGCCGCAGCAGCCTCCGCCGCCGCCAGACGCGACCCCGCCTCCCGCGCCGAAGCCTCCGCCTCCGACGCGGCCCGCGCAGCCTCCGCCTCGAGCGCGCTCTGCAGCCAGCCCGACTGCGCCTCCGCCTCCGCACGCGCAGACTCGGCACCCGCCTCCGCCGCCTCCACCTGCGCCGACGCCGCCGCAAGCGCCTCGCGCAGCCGCGCCGACTCCGACTCCGCCGCCGCACGCGACGCCTCCGCCGCCGCCGCGCTCGCCTGAAGCGACTCCTGCTCGCGCAACACACGCATCGCACGCTCCTCCACTTCCGCCGCCTGCGCCACCGCTGCCTGCAGCGACACCTCCCGCGCCTCGCCGGCGGACTCGGCAAGGCGAACCAATTGCGCGCTCATCGCCTCCGCGGCAGAAAGGGCCGACGCAGCCGCCGCCGCCTCCGCCCGCACCGCCGTCAGCTCCTCGCGCAGCGGCGTCGGCGGGTGCGCCCTCGCCGCATCCACCTCGGCCCGCAGCTGCAGAGCCTCGGCGGCCGCCGCCTCGCGAAGCGAGAGGGCCTCCGCACGCGCGGCGCGCTCCGCCTCCTCCGCCGCAGCCAGCCGCGTGCGGAGGCTGCCAGCCTCCTCCAGAGCCGCGGCCCGGCCGCAAGACGCATCCACCTCCGCTGCCCGCGCCGATGCCTCCGCTGCACACGCCTCCGCCGCCGCCGCCTCTGCCGAAGCGAGCGCCGTCTCTGTGGCGGCCACGACAGCCTCGGCCGCCGACGCTCGTGCCTCGGCGGCACCTGCAACCGCGTCCGCCTCCACCGCCCTGCACATGGCGCTGTCGGCACGCTCGCGCTCGCGCGCCAGCCCGACCTCCGCCTCTTCGCGCGCGACAGCCAGCTCGCTCGCCTCCGCCCGCAGCGCCACTAGCAAGCTCTCCGCCTCCGCCTCCGCCACGATCGACTCGGCCTCGACCATCGCCGTCGCCGCCGCCGCCGCACCCTCCTCCGCTGCGAGCTGTCTCGTGGCGTCCTCGAGCGCACCGCGAAGACGATGGGCCTCCTCCTCCGCCGCCGCCAGCCAGCCCTCCGCCGCCGCAAGCGACTCGCGCAGCTCCGCCGCAGCAGCCTCCGCCGCCGCCAGACGCGACCTCGCCTCCCGCGCCGACAGCGAAGCCTCCGCCTCCGACGCGGCCCGCGCAGCCTCCGCCTCGAGCGCGCTCTGCAGCCAGCTCGACTGCGCCTCCGCCTCCGCACGCGCAGACTCGGCACCCGCCTCCGCCGCCTCCACCTGCGCCGACGCCGCCGCAAGCGCCTCGCGCAGCCGCGCCGACTCCGACTCCGCCGCCGCACGCGACGCCTCCGCCGCCGCCACCCGCTCCTCCGCCGCGGCCTCGGCGCCCGTGGCGGCCGCCTCGAGCTCCGTCGCCCGGGCCCGCACCGCCGTCAGCTCCTCGCGCAGCGGCGTCGGCGGGTGCGCCCTCGCCGCATCCACCTCGGCCCGCAGCTGCAGAGCCTCGGCGGCCGCCGCCTCACGAAGCGAGAGGGCCTCCGCACGCGCGGCGCGCTCCGCCTCCTCCGCCACCGCCAGCCGGCCCTCCGCCGCCGCAAGCGACTCGCGCAGCTCCGCCGCAGCAGCCTCCGCCGCCGCCAGACGCGACCCCGCCTCCCGCGCCGACAGCGAAGCCTCCGCCTCCGACGCGGCCCGCGCAGCCTCCGCCTCGAGCGCGCTCTGCAGCCAGCCCGACTGCGCCTCCGCCTCCGCACGCGCAGACTCGGCACCCGCCTCCGCCGCCTCCACCTGCGCCGACGCCGCCGCAAGCGCCTCGCGCAGCCGCGCCGACTCCGACTCCGCCGCCGCACGCGACGCCTCCGCCGCCGCCGCGCTCGCCTGAAGCGACTCCTGCTCGCGCAACACACGCATCGCACGCTCCTCCACTTCCGCCGCCTGCGCCACCGCCGCCTGCAGCGACACCTCCCGCGCCTCGCCGGCGGACTCGGCAAGGCGAACCAAGTGCGCGCTCATCGCCTCCGCGGCGGAAAGGGCCGACGCAGCCGCCGCCGCTTCCGCCCGCACCGCCGTCAGCTCCTCGCGCAGCGGCGTCGGCGGGTGCGCCCTCGCCGCATCCACCTCGGCCCGCAGCTGCAGAGCCTCCGCGGCCGCCGCCTCGCGAAGCGAGAGGGCCTCCGCACGCGCGGCGCGCTCCGCCTCCTCCGCCGCAGCCAGCCGCGTGCGGAGGCTGCCAGCCTCCTCCAGAGCCGCGGCCCGGCCGCAAGACGCATCCACCTCCGCTGCCCGCGCCGATGCCTCCGCTGCACACGCCTCCGCCGCCGCCGCCTCTGCCGAAGCGAGCGCCGTCTCTGTGGCGGCCACGACAGCCTCGGCCGCCGACGCTCGTGCCTCGGCGGCACCTGCAACCGCGTCCGCCTCCGCCGCCCTGCACATGGCGCTGTCGGCACGCTCGCGCTCGCGCGCCAGCCCGACCTCCGCCTCTTCGCGCGCGACAGCCAGCTCGCTCGCCTCCGCCCGCAGCGCCACTAGCAAGCTCTCCGCCTCCGCCTCCGCCACGATCGACTCGGCCTCGACCATCGCCGTCGCCGCCGCCGCCGCACCCTCCTCCGCTGCGAGCTGTCTCGTGGCGTCCTCGAGCGCA
>NW_005199926.1:799476-804947 GCF_000372725.1 Emiliania huxleyi CCMP1516
CTGCAGAGCCTCGGCGGCCGCCGCCTCGCGAAGCGAGAGGGCCTCCGCACGCGCGGCGCGCTCCGCCTCCTCCGCCGCAGCCAGCCGCGTGCGGAGGCTGCCAGCCTCCTCCAGAGCCGCTCCTAGCCGACCTTCGGTTTGACCGACTGCCTCCAGCACTGCCCGACGCCGATCATCCGCAAAGGCTCCCGCCGCCTCGAGCCTGACCAGATGCGCCATCGCCCGCTCCTCCTCGAGGGCCTGCGCTGTCGATGCGGCTGCCTCCTCCTTGCCGGCAGATCGACCCTCTTCCCACGCAGAAGCGACCGCCGCCGCCGCCATGGCCGCCGCCGCCTCTTCCCGCTCTTCGGCAAGAGACAGCTCGCTGAGCAGAGCGCGCTGCTGCACAACGGCGGCCATATCCGTCGGCCCGGCGTCCGACTCGACTCGCGCTCCCTCCGTCGCAGCTAAGAGCGCATCGGTCGCCTCCTTGGCGACTGCAACAGCGTCGTCCCTTTCTGAACGCGTGGCCTCGAGCTCTGCTGCGACCAGCGACGCCGCATCAGCGCGCTCTGCCGTCGCAGCCAAGGCTGCGTCCCTCTCCGCAATCGCTGCGGCAACTGCCACCCGGCTCCCCTCCGCTGCGTGTGCGAGCGCCTCCGTCAGCGCTGTCTCCTTGGCTGCAAGGGCCGCCGCCGCCTGGGACTCCAAAGCCGCTTGGTGCCGTTCGCGCTCGAGCGCAAACTGCTCGCTCGCCGCAACCGCCGCCGCCGCGGAGCGCTCCCGCTCCACACGCGCAAGGGCGTCCCCGTGCGCCACTTCCGCCTCGGCGAGAGCTGCCCGCCGCTCCTCCACGGCCGTGTTCCTCTCCTCAGCGCGCACCGCAGCAACCTCCGTGGCGTGCCTCGCGTCGGCTGCGTCGGACGCGCGCTGCGCCTCCTGGATGGTCGAAGAGAGCGTCCCGCGCAGCTTGTCCACCTCTGCCCGCATCTGCGAAACCGCAGTCTCCTTCTCCTTTAGCGCTGCCGCCGCCGCTTCCGTCATCGCCGCCGCCCGCTCAGCCTGGACTGCCGCCGCCGCCGCTGCCTCCTGCCGCTCCCGATCATGAGCCAAAGTCGCCTCGGCCACCGCTGCGGCGCGCTCGGAGACATGGGCGGCAGACGTCGCCTCGAGCGACTGCTTGTGGGCCGCTTGAAGCGCCGCCACAATCTCGCTGCTGCCTCCAGCCGCCGCGGCAGCGGCGGCGGCCGCCGCATCCGCACGGCCCTCCGCCGCCACGGCCCTCGCCTCGACCAATGCATGGCGCTCGCGTGCCGCGGCCGCGGCGAGGGCCGCCTCCATCTCGCGAGCATGCTGCTCGGTGGCAGAAGTCAGCGCCTGCTGCGCTTGAGCCACTTCGCCCATCAGAGAGACGCGAGCGGCCTCCAACTCGGCGGCGCGCGCGGCCTCCTGCCGTAGGGACGCGCCCAGCGACTCCACCTCAGCTGCTGCTGCTGACCACGAAGCCTCCGCTGCCGCGAGGGACGAGCGGAGGCCGGCTTCCGACATTGCCAGAAGTTGTGCCGAAACGACCGACCGCGTGCGCTCCTCCGTGGCGCCTTCCAAGGCAGAGCGGCATTCCGCGGCGTCGGCCTCTGCCGCGATACGCCTCCTCTCAGCGGCTTCCAGCAAGCCGGTCAGGTGTGCCTCACGGCTGGCAAACACGCTAGCCTGGCTGTCCCAATCCGCCGCGGCCGCCTCAGCCGCAGCAGCACGAGCCTCAGCAGCGGCCAGCTGCCCCTCAGTCTCGGACACCGCCCGCTTCAGCGCCTGCTGCTCGGCGGCCGCCCAATCCGCCTCAAGCCGCAACGCCCGGGCTTCCTCGTCGGCCCGTTCCATCGCCACAGAATGACCCCGCGCCAGCCGCTGTCTGGCCGCCTCGGCTGCCTCGGCTCGCAACGCCTCCGCAGCCGTTGCCGTCCTGGGATGCAGAAACGGAAGGTGAGAGGGGCAACCGTTGTCGAATAGAGAGCGATAGGAACGGCCGAGAGTGGCACGCTAGATTGGGCGGAACTCACAACGCACGGTCGAGGCTCGTGTCGAAGGCCAGCGCGCTGGCAGCCGCATCCTCGGCCCGCAGCTGCAGAGCCTCGGCGGCCGCCGCCTCGCGAAGCGAGAGGGCCTCCGCACGCGCGGCGCGCTCCGCCTCCTCCGCCACCGCCAGCCGGCCCTCCGCCGCCGCAAGCGACTCGCGCAGCTCCGCCGCAGCAGCCTCCGCCGCCGCCAGACGCGACCTCGCCTCCCGCGCCGACAGCGAAGCCTCCGCCTCCGACGCGGCCCGCGCAGCCTCCGCCTCGAGCGCGCTCTGCAGCCAGCCCGACTGCGCCTCCGCCTCCGCACGCGCAGACTCGGCACCCGCCTCCGCCGCCTCCACCTGCGCCGACGCCGCCGCAAGCGCCTCGCGCAGCCGCGCCGACTCCGACTCCGCCGCCACACGCGACGCCTCCGCCGCCGCCGCGCTCGCCTGAAGCGACTCCTGCTCGCGCAACACACGCATCGCACGCTCCTCCACTTCCGCCGCCTGCGCCACCGCTGCCTGCAGCGACACCTCCCGCGCCTCGCCGGCGGACTCGGCAAGGCGAACCAAGTGCGCGCTCATCGCCTCCGCGGCGGAAAGGGCCGACGCAGCCGCCGCCGCTTCCGCCCGCACCGCCGTCAGCTCCTCGCGCAGCGGCGTCGGCGGGTGCGCCCTCGCCGCATCCACCTCGGCCCGCAGCTGCAGAGCCTCGGCGGCCGCCGCCTCGCGAAGCGAGAGGGCCTCCGCACGCGCGGCGCGCTCCGCCTCCTCCGCCGCCGCCAGCCGGCCCTCCGCCGCCGCAAGCGACTCGCGCAGCTCCGCCGCAGCAGCCTCCGCCGCCGCCAGACGCGACCCCGCCTCCCGCGCCGACAGCGAAGCCTCCGCCTCCGACGCGGCCCGCGCAGCCTCCGCCTCGAGCGCGCTCTGCAGCCAGCCCGACTGCGCCTCCGCCTCCGCACGCGCAGACTCGGCACCCGCCTCCGCCGCCTCCACCTGCGCCGACGCCGCCGCAAGCGCCTCGCGCAGCCGCGCCGACTCCGACTCCGCCGCCGCACGCGACGCCTCCGCCGCCGCCACCCGCTCCTCCGCCGCGGCCTCGGCGCCCGTGGCGGCCGCCTCGAGCTCCGTCGCCCGGGCCCGCACCGCCGTCAGCTCCTCGCGCAGCGGCGTCGGCGGGTGCGCCCTCGCCGCATCCACCTCGGCCCGCAGCTGCAGAGCCTCGGCGGCCGCCGCCTCACGAAACGAGAGGGCCTCCGCACGCGCGGCGCGCTCCGCCTCCTCCGCCGCCGACAGCCGGCCCTCCGCCGCCGCAAGCGACTCGCGCAGCTCCGCCGCAGCAGCCTCCGCCGCCGCCAGACGCGACCCCGCCTCCCGCGCCGACAGCGAAGCCTCCGCCTCCGACGCGGCCCGCGCAGCCTCCGCCTCGAGCGCGCTCTGCAGCCAGCCCGACTGCGCCTCCGCCTCCGCACGCGCAGACTCGGCACCCGCCTCCGCCGCCTCCACCTGCGCCGACGCCGCCGCAAGCGCCTCGCGCAGCCGCGCCGACTCCGACTCCGCCGCCGCACGCGACGCCTCCGCCGCCGCCACCCGCTCCTCCGCCGCGGCCTCGGCGCCCGTGGCGGCCGCCTCGAGCTCCGTCGCCCGGGCCCGCACCGCCGTCAGCTCCTCGCGCAGCGGCGTCGGCGGGTGCGCCCTCGCCGCATCCACCTCGGCCCGCAGCTGCAGAGCCTCGGCGGCCGCCGCCTCGCGAAGCGAGAGGGCCTCCGCACGCGCGGCGCGCTCCGCCTCCTCCGCCGCCGACAGTTGCTTGCGCAGCTCTGCCTCGGCCATCTCGGCCTGCCTCGCCTGATCCTTTGCGCGCTCCTGCTGCCGTGACACCTCGGCTTCCGCAACTGAGCGCTCCGTCTCCGCCTCCAGTGTTGCTTGCCTGGACGTGAACGCCTCCGCGCGCAACGCCTCCACTTCCACGTGCAGTGCGCGCTCAGCCTCGGCGTCGCTCTCCGTTTGCCAATGCCGCCGGCGTCGCCTGGGCGCGTCCGACGCGCCTGCCAGCTCGGCCGCCCGCGTGGCACTGTTGGCGTCTGATCCAGATCGCGCGCGCAAGAGCCGCGCCTTGCGATTGAACTTGTGCGGCGTGAGCTCCGCCGATGGCGACTGAGCCTCCCCTCCCTCGGCCAATCGCCGCGCCTCGGCCACGGCCTCCAGCACCTCCACCTCTGCTTGGCGAGCCGCCACCTCGAGATCGTCCTGCAACCGCTCCACCTCTGCACATGCCCTCTCCACCTCGCTGTCAGCCGCACACCGCGCAACCCGCTCTGCCTGCAGATCCGTCTGCAGCCGCTCGACCTCTGCGCACGCCTGCTCTGCTGCAGCGGCCGCTGCATGCCGCGCCTCACGCTCCACCTCGAGGTCGACCTGCAGCGCCCGGCAATGGCTCGCCGCTTCGTCGGCCGCCAAGCGGAGCTCGGCCTCGTTCACCTCGGCCGCCTCGCGGATCGCTTGCAGCCGCGCCTTGAGCTCGGCCTTGTTCGCCATGGCTGCTTCATTGGCCAACTGGAGCTCAGCGTGTGCCGCGTCGCGCGCCGCGTGTGCCGCCTGCGCGCTTTCTGAGAGCGCGGCTTCAGCAAGCGTGAGCTGCTGCAAACGCATCGCCCGAGCGGAGGACTCTGCCTCAAGCAGGGCCGTGCCTTGCGCTGCTGCAGCGAGTGCCGCCTCTGCCTCCGCCTTGCCGGCTTCGTGCGCCTTGAGCAGCTCGCGTAGAGCCTCAACTTCAGCCACCGCCTCCTCCGCCGCCGACAGCCGGCCCTCCGCCGCCGCAAGCGACTCGCGCAGCTCCGCCGCAGCAGCCTCCGCCGCCGCCAGACGCGACCCCGCCTCCCGCGCCGACAGCGAAGCCTCCGCCTCCGACGCGGCCCGCGCAGCCTCCGCCTCGAGCGCGCTCTGCAGCCAGCCCGACTGCGCCTCCGCCTCCGCACGCGCAGACTCGGCACCCGCCTCCGCCGCCTCCACCTGCGCCGACGCCGCCGCAAGCGCCTCGCGCAGCCGCGCCGACTCCGACTCCGCCGCCGCACGCGACGCCTCCGCCGCCGCCACCCGCTCCTCCGCCGCGGCCTCGGCGCCCGTGGCGGCCGCCTCGAGCTCCGTCGCCCGGGCCCGCACCGCCGTCAGCTCCTCGCGCAGCGGCGTCGGCGGGTGCGCCCTCGCCGCATCCACCTCGGCCCGCAGCTGCAGAGCCTCGGCGGCCGCCGCCTCGCGAAGCGAGAGGGCCTCCGCACGCGCGGCGCGCTCCGCCTCCTCCGCCGCCGACAGTTGCTTGCGCAGCTCTGCCTCGGCCATCTCGGCCTGCCTCGCCTGATCCTTTGCGCGCTCCTGCTGCCGTGACACCTCGGCTTCCGCAACTGAGCGCTCCGTCTCCGCCTCCAGTGTTGCTTGCCTG
>NW_005199926.1:805392-824653 GCF_000372725.1 Emiliania huxleyi CCMP1516
CACGGTCGCCAAGGGAGGGGGAAGGGGGGGCGAGGGGCGAGGGGTGGTGGCTGCCACCGCAACCGCAGAGGGCAGAGTGCTCACCGGACAGCGAATCGCCGCTGCCCAGTGGTGCGAACGGCCCTGCGGCGGAGGCGTGCGAGAGGAGCTGCTTGCCGCCGCCGGCGAGCGGCCGCACGTGCTCAACGACGGCCGCCGTGGCCGCCGGAGCCGCTGCCGCCTCCGGCACGGCCGTTGCCGCCTCTGCCGTGAGGGCACCGGGCCGCGAGGAGGAGCAGGCAAGCGCCGCCCTGGCGTCTGCCGCCGCCGCCTCGAGAGCGGCGCTGAGAGCGGTCTCGAGCGACGCCATCTCGAGCGCCAAGATGGAGCGCTCGTGCGCATCCCGCGCCTCGTCGGCGCGGGCCGCCTCCTGCCCCCTCCCTGCCGACGCCTCTGCGCCTTGCAGGGCATCCCTGGACGCCTCGAGCGCCGCCCTCGAGACCTCGAGAGCACCGTCCGCAGCATCGACCCTGCGATGTGGAGAGACGAAAGTGAGCGTGTGCATGAAGGATGGAGTCCGGATCCTCGCGCGAATCCACGGGCCGCCGAACAGTGGCCAGAGTTTAGCAATGGAGGGCAGCAGCGATGCGAGCGCTCCTCTCGAGTCGGGGTATACACAGCATCTATCTCCTCGAGCCGAGCCCGCAGCGCCGCCGCCGCCTCAGCGGCCGCCTGCCTGGCGGCGCGCTCTTTGGCCGCCAGCTCCTGCGCCACCTCGAGCTCCGCCTCGGCCGCCACGGCCCGCGCCTCGGCCGCCTGCAGGAAGGCTCCGAGAAGGGTCCGAGAGCTGTCCGAGAAGAGTCGTCTTCGAAGGATCCTCACCTCCGCCGCCGCCGCCGCATCCACCTCCGCTGCGAGCTGTCTCGTGGCGTCCTCGAGCGCACCGCGAAGACGATGGGCCTCCTCCTCCGCCGCCGCCAGCCGGCCCTCCGCCGCCGCAAGCGACTCGCGCAGCTCCGCCGCAGCGGCCTCCGCCGCTGCCAGACGCGACCCCGCCTCACAAGCCGACTCCGCCTCCGGCGCGGCCCGCTGGAGGGAGAGGGGCTCGGCGGCGGGGACCCTGCCCTGCTCCCGCTGCCGCGCGCTCACGTACGCAGCCGTCGCCACCGCCGCCGCCGCCGCCTCGGCACTCGCTCCGGGGCCACAGCCCTCGGCCAGCGCCTGCTGGCTGGCGTCGAGCCTCCGCCGCTCTTGCTCCCAGCTGGCCATGCGAGACGCCTGCGGGCGGCGCCGGGCGGCGGGTGAAGGGCGAGCGGGTGGGTCCTCCGACGACGGGCGCGCTCTGGCGCCTCGACGCGCCGCTGCCGTGCCAGGCCCTCAAGCTGTGCGCGCAGCCGCGTCGCAACCTCGCGCGGCGGGGTGGCCCGAGCAGCGGTGAGCTCGTCCCGAGCCTGCCGCAGCTGCGCTTCTGCCTCATCGGCTCTCTGGCGCTGTGCCGCCGCCTCCGCCTCCGAGGCAGCGAGCCGCCCGACCAGCACCGCGGCGGCCGCCGCTTCGGAGCTCGGCCCGACGCTTGATGGCGTCCGCAACTGCCGTGCTCGCGACGCGTCCACGGCGGAGTCCAGCTCGCTGAGCTCCGCCTGCCAACCGCGGCGGAGAAGGGGCTCGGCTGGACGCAAGCGCTGCACACGGGCTGGCTGTGCTGCGAGAGCGGGGGCGGGCGGCACCTGCAGCTCGTTGGCGAGTCGCCGAAGCCGTGCGACCTCCTCGCGTGCTTCGTCGAGCAGAGAGCCGTAGTGGGTCGAGACGGACGCCGGGAGATCGTCCAGCGCGCCGCACAACGTCTCGACGGCGGACATTGTACATGCACATGCACGAACGTCGGCAGTTGTGCGGCTTCGCGCCAAAGAATAAAAGGCGTGCGCGGGCGTACAATGGACTATTTCTTGAGGACCATTTCACACACCTCTCCTTAAAATCCCTGTGTGGTGGCGGCGTGCCGTCCTCCCATCCCTCCCTTGGGTTGTCTGTTTTCTTTCTTTCTTTCTTTGAGGACCATTTCCTACTCATTATAGCCGGTGCTAAGTAAGGGTACGCGTATGCTGCCCAACGACGGGCCAAGATTCTATCACCCCGCCGCTCCTCCCGCTCGTCGCTGTCGATGTACTCGTACGCATCCTCACGCGCCGTGTACGCATGCACGTCCTCGTTGAAGGGCTCGTGACCATCCCACTCGTCCCTCGCCAAGCCCAAGCTTACGCGCAGCGGCGGTGGCGGCGGGGTGGGTGGGCGCTCGGCAGCAAGGAGGCACTCAGCAGCCTCGAAGAGGCACGCCAAGGCGGCCTGCGGGCACGGCCCAACACTCGCGGGAGTGTGGCAGCAATATAGGGGGATCCCGGCGGACGCCCCAGGAGCCACACAGAGCTTGCGTCCGGGGGGGTGGCTCTCTGTAGGCCCCGTCCCGGCCGGGGCCGGCTGAGATAGTTCCTCCTCGCGCGGGCGCGGCGCGTCTGGATCATCGAGACGCCTCACGGCACGCATCACCGTGGCGATCTGCTCCGCAGCTGACTGCCCGCACGGCTGGCTGCACTGCTCCAGCTGGAACTGCATCACGGATGAGTTCCAGACGAGATGGCGACGAACGGTTTTCTGTGCAGAGGGTCCCGGCATCGGTCGAAGGCGCCGCGGCAGACGGGCGGAGGATGTGGGCACTGTCTCGCACAACTTGCTTTTCTGAAAGGAGCGAGGGATCGAGCGAGGATCGATCATCTGAATAGGCGACTCGGCCCCTCGCCCCTCCTCACGCAGAGAGCGTGCGACAATGCGGAGGCACAGCGTGCGCAGGGAGACCAGGCCGGGCGGGGCCTCATCCAAGGAAGAGAGAAAGGCGTCGCGCTCGCTGCCCTGCATGCCGAGCACAGGTTGCGTCGGCACTGTGCCGCCGGTACTCCTCGTTGATGAGCACGGAGAACTCCGACTGAAGCCGCATGCACTTCTCGCACTCGCTACGAGCACGCCGATGCTGAAGAACAGCCTCGTGCAACACCTGGCAGGCCGCACGCAGCGACACCGCCGTCTCGCTCTCGATCCCGCGCGCCGCGACTGTGTGGAGCGCGCGGAGCAGCACGAGAGAGAGGCGGCCGGAGGCGAAGCACGTGTCGTGCTTTGCGATCGCAATCGGCATGAGCACTCGGCAGATGCCGCGCAGATGCGACTCTAGCCCTGCGATGTAGCTGCCCTTGACGTCGCCAAGGCATCGCCAGCCAGGAGGGTGCTGCCATGCCGCAGCGACGTAGCGCTCCCACTCCGCGTCGATGAGGAGACACACCGGCTCGCGCAGCACTGCCGAGTACGAGAAGAGCTTCGCGAGCTCGGTCGTGCGCTCGGTGCTGCCGTGCGCGAGCGCGCAGAGTGTGGCAGGAGAGGTTGGGTACTCTCCGTCCCGACTCGCCCACAGCCGGCCGTGGTGCTGCGCCTCGAGCTGACCAAGGTACCAAAGGAGGGAGGAGTAGTGGCCGCTCTTCACGCCCGCGCACGGATGTTTGAGCAGCGCGTACATCTGCTTGTGCCCCGTGAACTCGCTGACCGAGAACTGGCTCGAGAAGAACACGGGCTCCCCGGCGTAGTCGCCACGCCGAGCGAGGAAGCGAGCACGGCGATTAGAAAGGCACGCCTCGTGCCGCCCGTTCGTGTCTCGTCTCTAGTGGCCAGATCCGGAGGCGGCTGGTTGCCCGAGAAGATGGAGGACATGGCTAAGCTTCTGGTGGTGGTGGGCAAATCTGGTTGGGTGATGACGGGTTGCGACGGCGGCGGCGGCGGCGGCACGGCGGCCGGCGGCACAAGAGCGCGAAACACAGGGTTCGGGCTCCTTGCCGCGTAGGGAACTGCCGCCTTATTTAGGTCGGCTCCGTTGATCCTATCCTGCGGCACCTCGAAGTCGAACACTCACTTCGAACCCCACAGCCCATCACTATACACTAAACAGACAATTCACAGATACTATTAACCAACGACCCATTTCGTGTACCAACCCGTCGTGTCGCGTGTGTATCGCCAGCAGAGAGGGGTTCACCACATTGCCGCGCATTCTCTCCCTCTGCCTTGTCGGAGAGATTCCAGCCGCATCGGAAGCTTGCTGCAAGTCCCTACAAGGTACAAGGAGGCTAGGACGGATACGGGATAGCGCGCAGTTCCTGGGCAATGTCATTCTCGAAAGTGGCCTGTTCAGAGGTGTAACGCAACATAGAGATGGGCGAGGCACGCCGTGTCAGACGGTAGGAGCCTAGACAGTGGTTGAAATGGGAGCGGCTAAGATCAATCTCATCATGGGGGGCCAAAGACATATGCTCTAACTGTAGGGTTACACGTGAGGAACGTGTTGCCTTTGCCCCTGCTATCA
This sequence comes from Emiliania huxleyi CCMP1516, assembly GCF_000372725.1. Classification (NCBI taxonomy): domain Eukaryota; phylum Haptophyta; order Isochrysidales; family Noelaerhabdaceae; genus Emiliania; species Emiliania huxleyi. The sequence goes on from NW_005199926.1 coordinate 809,771, forward strand.
CGGAAGGTGGCGCGCCCACCTTGGACGCCGCCTGTAGTGTTGGGGTAGTGTCGAGAAAAGGATATGATATCATTGGCGTCCATGCAGGCAAGGAGGTTGTTCAGCACATGCAGGCGGTGGCTAGAGGGTGCACACCATCGGGGTAGGTGAGCAGTCCACGAGGGCATCCTGAAGCTCAAGAAGAGCATGCTGACGCGTGGCGCCGCCTAAGCGCCTCGCGAGGGTCGTGTGAGCCTCCGCCTGCACGGGGCGATAACGTCGTGTGATGTGCGATGGTGATTCTCTCTCTCGTGTGTCGTGTTAGCGTTCGCGTCTCTCCCCCCCCCCGTTCGTCTAACATGCGCCACAGCGGGGCCTGCAGCTGCGGGAGCATGAGGGAGCGCAGTGGCGCCGGGGCGCGCACGGTCACTGCGACCATGCCGCCAAACGCCTTCAGCGTGCGAGCCTATGATGCGTTCAACTGCGCGGGTGCTGCGAATGCAACAGCCAAAATGCTGCAGCATACGCGCAAGGTGGCCGGCCAAACCGCTCAGTTCAAAACCGCATTGCACGCCAACAGCACAGAGTGTGCCACCGCCTGGGCATGCACAGCGTCTCGCATCATCGAGCATGACCGCGCTGCAGGACGGTTTGTGATACGGCCTCGAGCTGGCGCCGCCTGCAACACAAATCTGGTCCTCTCCGACGACGCTGGCACCAGCGCGGAGCTGATGCGCTCGTTCGGCCCCGATGGATGGGAGCTGTTTGCAGAGGGCCATGAACTGGCCCACGCGCTCGGGCGGCACCACGGCGGCTGCATCTACACGGCTGAGTATCACATCGGGCGTTCTGGGCGATACCGCCTCAGCATCGCACAGACGCACCAAGGCAGTGGCGCCGCGGTGGACGAGTCGACGCCTGTGTGGCACAAAATGCAGTTTGTGGTGGTTCACTCGTCCTGGGAACATCTGTCGACTCGCAGGATGCCCGCCTTCCCCGGATGCTCGCCGTGGGGCCGCTGGGTGTGGCCTTACGATGACAACGAGCCCTGGGTGCGGGAGGAAGTGCGACCCTGCTTTGGTGGCGGCAATTTCGCTGGCTTCGACGCAATGCCGTGGGCACTCAACCTGACACACTTTGAATGGCGCGCGTTTCCCCGATGTGAACCTTCGCATCTAAAGGGCTGGCAGCTACTCGATGGCCCCGAGCGCGTCCATGCCTGCCTGAGGTCAACGCAGGACCCCAAGCGGCAGACGACGACTTCCGCACTTTTTCTTGGGGACAGCCAGGTGCGCACCATCTTTGAAAGCCTACCCGGACGCACTCCGTTGGCGGCGGCCGCCAGTGGCAAGGCCGCAGCGCAGAGTACGCTGGGGGCAGTCTCCACACGCTCATGCTATGGGGAGGACGTTTACGCCGAGGCGACCAGTCACGACCCAGACCCTGAGCCGGGCACGCAGCGCATGGGCCTGCGCCTCAAGTACAGTTGCGAGCGGGTGAAGCTGTGCCTGGAGCACGACCAACACGACGGGCCCATCCTCGCCTCAATTGTCCAGTGGGGAGAGAACCGCGCCATGAGTATTCAGCAGCATAAGTTTAAGGGCCTCAACGACACCGATGCGGTGCCTTATCGCCAGCGGATTGATGCTCCCTGGTGCGGCCCAACGTTTGCGGGTGCGTCCGCGCTCATCATGGGCTGTCAGAACCACCCGGCCAGTGGGGCGCATTGGACCTTGGAGCAGTACCGGACGTTCATACACGAGCTCGCCATGAACCACACACGCGAGCACCTCCTGCATTCGCCAGTGGTCTGGCTTGAGGGTCACTCCCTTCCAGTGAGGCAGGGCCCACGAAGGGTATCAAAGGACTGGAGGACGTCGCAGCGAGCGCAGGTCTTCAACTGCGTCGCAACCGCCGCAATGACGGCCGCTGGCGCGAGGGTGGTGCCGCTGGGAGTTATGAGCGCTGCGATAGCCGAGGCATCTATGGACGGAGCGCACCCCAATCCATTTGCCGCCGCCACGTTTGCGAGGATGGCGCTCGCCGCGACGTGCCCGCAGTATGCCTCGTCGCTCGTCGTAGCGTCGGATGGTTCATTCTAATCCCTTACTTCTAATTCAAGTCTACTTTGTTCGGACACACGTAATGCATGTACGAAATGTTAACCCCCTTCCGAATATGGCGCGGACGACTCTGAGACGGTCATTTCCCCTAGGATTTACTTTCTCACTATAGCGGCGCCGTGTAGGGCGGTAGGGTGGGGGTTTATAGCGACCGTACACACAGGAGGAAGCTCCGGAGCGCGCTACAAGTAAGACCGAAGAGATCTAATCTTCGGCACGGCGCGCAAGGGGAGGCGCGATAGCGAACAGAAGAGGATAACCGAAAATAGATCCGCCCGCGGCATCAAATCCAAAATCGATCCGCGGGCGCTTCGATCGTTCCTTCGCCCGCAAATCGACCGCGGGCGGTTCGGATTTGTTGTTCTCGCGCTATCGCGCTTGAGTGAACGAGGGAGTGGTGCGAGCGAGCGGGAGATCGCTGCGGCGTCGAGCAACGTGACGTGGTGCAGGTGAACACTGCAGGAGTGGCGGCGACGGGCGTGGTCACTGATTTAGGCTCCCCGCCCTTGCGAAGTCGTTAAGACCGTGTCGCCGCTCTCGGCCCTCGGGCGCTCCCGCACTGGCGCCCCCCCGGGGCTACTGTGCTCGCAGGCGCAGCCTTATTTGAAAAACACAGCAACAGCAGACGAACCCTGGTAATCCCCCCTCACTTTCTTTCGTTGAAAGAGCAACGCGATATACAACGCGACGGCAGGCCTCGCAATGGGCCGAAGCGCCAAGTTGCATGAGCACAAGCTCGCAGAGGTACGAGCTGCGACTAGCGAGCTGCGGTGCATCTTCTTCGAAGCAGAGCTGCCTCCTGTGTTTCCGAATCTGTGCGATCAACGTTACAAGGAGGATGGGCCTCTGAATATCACCACACTGGTCAGCCGTGTCAGGCTGGCAGTCAACTGTTGCACGCACCAGCCGGCGTTCAGCGACAGCACGATCCGGCTGAAGATGCTGACCTCCCTCGCCAAGGGCGGGCGTGGCGAGAATGTGGATGTCTTCGCCATGTTCGATGCTGCCGAGTTTCTCGGTCCTGCACAGCCGCACGTGGCCTCTGATAGCAGTGCCCCTCGCCTGGCCTCATTCCGCAGCCCGGACAGGACAGAAGAGCAAGCACAGGCAGAATATACTCGGGCCACCAACAGACACTACTCACGGCTGCGGTCGGCAGCACGCATGCAAAAAAGGGAGCGGGACAACGGCCGAATCACGGAATGCCGAGCAAAAGCAGCAAAGGCCCCCCAAGCAGCAGCACATCTGCGTGCAACATTCGATGCATGGCGTGCGGAAATTGCGCGAAGGAGGGAAAGGCGCCACGAGCAGGAAGCAGAACGGCAGAGAATCGCAGAGTGGCACTTGTCGCGTGGCTCGTGGCACGTGCACGCGCTTATGTCAGAGGTAGATTGTGTCACCGTCCGGTCCCCGCGTGGAGGTCGTCGAGTTGACGGAGGCGCCTGCCGTGCGCGGCGACGAGATGGCCGAGGCGACGGCCGAGACCTTGCGCACGCTCACCCGGCCTCCGTCGCGGGTCGCGCAGCCCGCGAGGATGATCTTTTTGTACTCCTGCGGCGGAGCGCGGCGGAAGGAATGGCAAATCTCACGTGCGAGCCTTGGGCAGCGGTGGCGGGCGGACACGCACCTCGAATGTGACAACACCATCGTCCGACATGTCCGCCCAGCCGATCATCTCGTCCACACGGTCGTCGATGTCCACCTCTATCGTGACCGTCTTGCTCGCGGCGCAGAGGAGCGCCTGCTTCAGCTCCCGCGCATCGAGATGGCCGTTGCCATCTAGGTCGAGCTTGGCGAATGCGTCTTGAAGTGCCGCGTCGCTGCCGAGGGGCCGCTCAGGAACGAGCGAGTGCCACGCCTGTTTCAGGTGCGTGCGTGTAGCATTCAGTTCGTCTCGACATCACAGACAGGCGACGAGAACAGTGAGCGGCACGCCTCGCTGGCGGTCAGCATGTCCTCGTGGCCACGGTACGTGCGCATGCCCAGGAGGGGGTACGTGCGCATGCCGAGGAGGGGGCGGCGCGAAGTCAGCGTGAGAACGAGTGGGCAGCGGAGCATGAGCATGAGAGTCCTCGTTGAGTGGACTGGCTGCCCCAGGCCGATCGATGATTGCTTCGTCACGGGCCAAAAAAGTGTTTCCAAGCCAAAACCCGCGCGCATTTCTTTTCTTATGTGCGTAATTCGTTTGGGCGCTGGCGAGAAGAGGCACACGCACGCTCTCCCGAGGTCTCTTGGAGCAGAGAGCCCCGGCGAGCCCTCGAAAGAGCAATGGGTCCCCCAATGGGTCCCTCGAGAGGGTACCCTGGGTGGGCGTGGCCTCTACTCGCCATTTAGCGGCGTCTTTTCTTCACGATGTCCACCCCGCCGCGCCGCCGCTCGCGCCGCCTCGCCTCCGCCTCCGCCGCCGCCCCCTCCCCAGACGCGCCGCCGCCCGCCCGCCTGCTCGACCTCCCCAGGGAGCTCCTCGAGCGCGTCCTCTCCCGCTTCGAAAGCCCCATCGACATCGCTCGCGTCGCGGCCGTCTCTCTCCTCTTTCACTCGCTCGCGGAGCAGTGCATCCGCTTGTGGGCGCAAGAGCGCGACTTCGAGCTGCCAGCGCAGCCAGAGGGCGAGAGCTGCGCCGTGCGGTGGCTGTGCTATGCGGCGTTGCTGCACGAGTCCAACCCGCCGGCGAGGGCGGCGGCAGGCTCCTCCCACAGCCTCTTCATTGACGGCGAGGGGCGGCTCTCGTCGTGCGGCTCGGCGGATGACGATCCAGGCCTTCTCGGCCACGGCGAGGGCGTGACGCGGCTCAACACGCCGACCCGCCTCGCGTCGACGCTGGGCGGCGAGCGCGCCGTGAGCGTGTCGGTTGGGTATTGCCACAGCCTCGCCCTGACCGCCGACGGCAGCATCTGGAGCTGGGGCGATGGATTCTTTGGCAAGCTGGGCCACGGCGACGAGCAGAACCAGTGGCTGCCGAAGAAGGTCGAGGCCTTTGCTGGCCAGCGCGTCGTCGCTGTATCGGCGGGAGATCTGCACAGCCTCGCCGTCACCGCCGACGGCTCCGTCTGGAGCTGGGGCTATGGAGGCTTTGGCCGGCTAGGCCACAGCGACGAGGAGGCCCAATGGCAACCCAAGAAGGTCGAGGCCTTTGCTGGCCAGAGCGTCGTCGCTGTGTCGGCTGGAAGTTTCGACAGCCTCGCCATCACCGCCGACGGCGCCCTCTGGTCGTGGGGCTATGGAGCCTCTGGCAAGCTGGGCCACGGCGACGCGCAGAACCAGCTGCTGCCCAAGAAGGTTGAGGCCTTGGCTGGCCAGCGCGTCGTCGCTGTGTCGGCTGGAGGCGACCACAACCTCGCCATCACCGCCGACGGTGCCCTCTGGTCGTGGGGCTATTGCGGCTTTGGCCGGCTGGGCCACGGCGACGAGCAGAACCAGCTGCTGCCCACGAAGGTCGAGGCCTTGGCTGGCCAGCGCATCGTCGCTGTGTCGGCAGGGCGGCACCTCAGCCTCGCACTCAACGCCGATGGCGCCGTCTGGAGCTGGGGCGATGGAGTCTCTGGCAGGTTGGGCCACGGCGACCAGGAGTCGCAGCTGCTGCCGAAGAAGGTCGAGGCCTTTGCAGGGCGGCGCGTCGTCGCTGTGTCAGCGGGAGGCAACCACAGCCTCGCCATGACCGCCGACGGCTCCGTCTGGAGCTGGGGTTGTGGGAGCGAGGGCCAGTTGGGCCACGGCGACCAGCAGGACGAGCTGCTGCCAAAGAAGTTGGAGGTGTGGGCGAGCCAGCCGAGCACGCCCTTCTCCTCTGACGGGGAGGGCAGCGACGAGGGGAGCGACGAGGGGAGCGACGAGGGCAGCGACGAGGGCAGCGACGAGGGCAGCGGCGAGGGCAGCAACGACGAGGACAGCGACGACGAGGGCAGCGAGGAGGAGAGCGAGGAGGAGAGCGAGGAGGAGAGCGAGGAGGAGAGCGAGGAGGGCAGCGAGGAGGAGAGCGAGGAGGACGAGTAGTCGTGAGAGCAAGGGAGAGCTCGGGGAGCGGCCGAGAGAACGCGGTGACCGCGGCGCGACCGGTGTGGCGCGGGCTCCCTTCCCGGGTCGCTCGTGTGAGTCGCTCTCGGGGGCAGTGTGTGTGTCGGCTGTCGGAGTCGCGAGTGCGCGCGCGCGCGCGTGGGATCGAGACTTCGAGACCGCATGAACCTGCATGTGCACAACGTCACTGTCAGGCGCACGCCAGCTGTCACAAGCCACACAAGGTTCACGTTTTCTTTTCCCTTGCCGTCCCTAACGCCTACCCTAACCAAATGAAAAAGCACGATTCTGCTGTTGCGTGTTGGGAGAGAGAGATTTTTAAGTTGGGCCCTCAGCGCCTCCCTCATTGGCGCGTCCAAGCGGCGCAGCGGGGAGGCGAGACAACGATGGAGAAGGGGAGGGAACGACAACGCGCACAGAGGATGAGGATATAAACTGGGACGACGCAGCGGAGGGGATAGACGAGGGAATCGAGGGACCGGAGGGCTTTCGCGACAGCGACGATGACGACGAAGGCAGGGGAGGAGACGGAGGGGCGACACGCAGGAGGAGCGAAATCGCGAACGGCCCGAGCAGAGAGGGCGACGGAGGAGCACGAGGGAACAACGGAGGCGCTACCGAAGACGCGAACCGAGGCACGGGCGACGGCGGGGACCGGGAGGGCGACAGCGACGTCGAGGTTGACGCAACGGTATCGAGAGCGCCACCCAAAAGGAGGCGGACAGCCATGGAGGTCACCGAATGGAGGGCGAACGGCACGATACGAAAAGGCAGGGCGAGGCGGATGGAGAAAGAAGTGCCGAGGAGGCCATGGTGGAGGGGAGGGACGGGAGGACGAAAGAAGGGCGAGGAGGACGAGCGGCCCGCACAGGTCGCGAGCAGACAGCGCCTGCTGGCCATTTCGAGACATTCGCAAAGCGGATAGCCCCATGTGTCCTTTTAAAAAGATTTTTGTCCTAACTAAAAGGACAGGTTCATGAAGGGCGCCACGCGCGCCCCCGCTCGCCGGCCCAGTCGTACCTCCCGCACTCCACTTGCCCTTCGCGACTTCCCCGTGCCCGGTGGTGCGGGGGGACGACAGTCGTGGCCTTGTTTTGGACGTTACGTGCCGCCGAAACTTGATCACCGATCACCGTCTGAATAAGTACTCCTAGAAAACTCTCCAAAGGCCGGTGATCGGTGATCAGTGACCAGCCGGTGATCATGCAGCTAGTGGGTGGTGCCCCGGCCGACGTGAGCGTCATCAACCCGCCCGCAACTACCACCTGACGTACGCCGCACTCGGCCGCGGCGAGCTCTCGAATGAAGACGTGCTGAGCCAGCTCACCGCCAAGCGAGCGCATCAAATGCCGCTCGCTACAACAATGGCACCCTCCCGCAGTACATGCCACGCATCTTCACCACCAACAGCCAGCTGACAGAGGAGGACCACATCCTTCCCCGAAGGCGCAACGCCAAGCAGCAGCAGTTGATCGCCGCTACCGCAAGATTGGTCCGCTGACAGAGCCGCTGCAGCGACTGGGACGCACGCTCAAAACCGGGCGGGCTCATAGTGAAGAAGATGGTGAAGGGAGTGCTTGGGCGCGTGTCCAAAGGTGCCAAGCGGCCTGCAGCGCCCTCCTCCCAGGCTGCAGCCCCCCCCCCTACGCAAGCGGCAGGTGATTGTAGACAGTGATGAGGACTAGCGGGCGTAAAGGACAAGCGGTTGCGGGTACGTCTCCGGGTCGGTTTTGAATGTGTTGCTTGGGCTGGGTCGTGACCCCGCCGCCTGGAGGCTGTCAGGTGGACATGGTAGCATACCTCAATGCCCAGGAGAGGCTTGCAGAGAGCTCAATGGGAGCGAAAACGCGAGATCAAGGTGTCCTTTTGTAAAGGACAAGTCCTTTAAAAGTCATCGGCCTATCCGAAAGAACGCTAGCTACATGGGAGGGCTTCGTGAAGGATGGATTGAAAAACATTCGAACAAAGAAGAGGCGACGGGAGGAACTGGCAGAGGATGCAGTGACGTGACACACACACACACACACACACACACACACACACACACACACACACACACACACACACACACACACACACACACACACACACACACACACCGCTCACCCACGCGCACCGGGCCTTGCACTTTGAATGCCGTGGGGCTCCTGTCGTTAGACGTGTGGAGACGCGAGGGTTGCCCCCCCTTGCCCCACCACCTCGTGTGTGTGGAGAATTTTACCTTACCTTACCTTACCTCTCCCGCGACCCCGGCCCCTCTCGTAGGACGTAGCCGCAGCCGTAGCCGCAGCCCCAACTCTTGCCGCTCTTCCGTGTCGGTCGGGTTGTGACGAGGGGTGAGGGGACATGGATTGAAGATCCCTCACACCAAGATCGTGCAGGGCGGGGACACATGTCCCAGTGTGTTTAAATCCCATCTCGTCTCAGAGTTGACATGACCGTTTTATTTTCCCCTCATTATTGTAGGATATTTGCCACTCAAGAGCGGAGAAAATCGGAAACCACGGCACGTGGTGCACTTAGTAGTATGTAGGCACGCAAAAAAAAGGGAGAAGAGGAATGGGGGAAAAGAGAAAGGGTCCGGTTTAAGGGAAAAGGCGAAAGGATTAGATGAGGAAAAAGGAGAAAACCGGAAGGGCGCGTCTGGGCCCTTCCTTCAGTCCGCTAGGCTAGCTGATGCCGCTACTGAGCCTCCCCGCGGACCTGCTGGCGCGTATCCTTGCGCGCTTCAGCCCCGCTGAAATCGCTCAAGCCGGAGCAGTGTCGGGCATCTTCACCGAGTCCCAGCCTCCGCAGACCGCGGGCGGTGCGCGCGAGCCTTCGATTCTCGTCCAGGCTCTGCAGTTGCGGGCTGAAGAGCATGGCTACGTGCTTCCGGTGCTGCCTTTTCGGTGGCTGTGCTTTGCGGCCATGCAGCACGAGGCCAACCCGCCGGCGAGGGCGGCGGCAGGCTCCTCCCACAGCCTCTTCATCGACGGCGAGGGGCGGCTGTCGTCGTGCGGAACGGCGGATGACGCGCCAGGCCTCCTCGGTCACGGCGAGGGCGTGACGCGGCTCAACACGCCGACCCGCCTACCCCTTCTGGGCGGCGAGCGCGCCGTGAGCGTGTCTGCTGGAGAATTCCACAACCTCGCCATCACCGCCGACGGCTCCGTTTGGAGCTGGGGCGATGGAGGGGATGGCAAGCTGGGCCACGGCGACGAGCAGAACCAGTGGCAGCCGAAGAAGATCGAGGCCTTGGCTGGCCAGCGCGTCGTCGCTGTATCGGCGGGAGCTCTGCACAGCCTCGCCGTCACCGCCGACGGCTCCGTCTGGAGCTGGGGCTATGGAAGCCGTGGCCAGCTGGGCCACGGCGACGAGGAGGCCCAATGGCAACCCAAGAAGGTCGAGGCCTTTGCTGGCCAGAGCGTCGTCGCTGTGTCGGCTGGAAGTTTCGACAGCCTCGCCATCACCGCCGACGGCGCCCTCTGGTCGTGGGGCTATGGAGCCTCTGGCAAGCTGGGCCACGGCGACGCGCAGAACCAGCTGCTGCCCAAGAAGGTTGAGGCCTTGGCTGGCCAGCGCGTCGTCGCTGTGTCGGCTCGGCAGTACCACAGCATCGCCCTCACCGCCGACGGCGCCGTCTGGAGCTGGGGCTGGGGCGGTGGCGAGTTGGGCCACGGCGACCATCATGACCAGCTCCTGCCGAAGAAGGTCGAGGCCTTGGCTGGGCGGCGCGTCGTCGCCGTGTCGGCTGGAATCGATCACAGCCTCGTCCTCACCGCCGACGGCGCCGTCTGGAGCTGGGGCGATGGCGAGGAAGGCCGGTTGGGCCACGGCGACCAGGAGTCGCAGCTGCTGCCGAAGAAGGTCGAGGCCTTTGCAGGGCGGCGCGTCGTCGCTGTGTCAGCGGGAGGCAACCACAGCCTCGCCATGACCGCCGACGGCTCCGTCTGGAGCTGGGGCGATGGATTCGAGGGCCGGTTGGGCCACGGCGACCAGCAGGACGAGCTGCTGCCAAAGAAGTTGGAGGTGTGGGCGAGCCAGCCGAGCACGCCCTTCTCCTCTGACGGGGAGGGCAGCGACGAGGGCAGCGACGAGGGGAGCGACGAGGACAGCGACGACGAGTGGATCGTCGACGAGGGCAGCGAGGAGGCCAGCGAGGAGGGCAGCGAGGAGGAGAGCGAGGAGGACGAGTAGTCGTGAGAGCAAGGGAGAGCTCGGGGAGCGGCCGAGAGAACGCGGTGACCGCGGCGCGACCGGTGTGGCGCGGGCTCCCTTCCCGGGTCGCTCGCGTGAGTCGCTCTCGGGGGCAGTGTGTGTGTCGGCTGTCGGAGTCGCGAGTGCGCGCGTGTGGGTTCGAGACCGCGCGCGCGCACACACGCGCGACACGCGGTGTGCATCGCCATCAGCATCACGCATCAGTGACGGCACCTGCATGTCGTACTTTACATGTGGAGGTCGTTGCGTCGTTCGGCGAACGCTGAATGCGGTGCTTTTTACAATAGCCGTATATCGAGCCAAGGCCGCAACAAGCTGGCTGCTGTCAACAAGGCCCTATGCTACCTCACGCGCGGATCGTTCAAAGAGGACCAGCATACACAGGCTTCTCTGAACTTCTCTGACATGCGTTTGTTTGAGCTTGAGGCTATTTGTGAGAACTGTTTGGCGAAGAAGTCGCCGAAGATTGCGCTCAAGAAGCAGCAACGAGAATCGGAAGAGGAGGATGCTGAGGCGGCGATTGCTGAGCATGAGAAGGACCGATCGCCCGCCGCAGGCGAAGAAAATTTGGGGGTTGCGCCGTATCGTTTGTACGTTGATCACGGTGGGAGCCTCTTGGCCCCAGGCCGTCCACGGCCGACTTAGCCGATGTAAGAGGCTCCCGCTGATCTTAGACCGCGCAAGCACTCCAGCGTGGCTAGCCACACTTAGACCCGTTAGGCCTCCAGGCTCAGAACTTAGACTACTACCCAACCAGTGACGGCCCGGGGAGCCTGCGGCGCTATTTTAACCTGCCCCGACAGAGTCTCTCGATACGGCGCGCGGCGGCGCCGCACCCAGCAAGCTGGGGCCGCTCCTTACGGACTCGTCGCTGCGCTCCTCAAGGCAAACACGAAGCGCGTTTGGTATTCGAAATACCTGGGGTTGCTCTCCGCTAAAACGGAAGCGACAGGGACAGCCTCCAGACACACACTCACATGGAGCTCCTCGCTCGCCCGCCTGGCGGCGGCAGCGGCCATGGCGACGCTGACGGCGGCGGCACTCGTGGCGGTGACACTCGTGGCCGCGGCGGCGCCTGGGCAGCAGAGAGAGCTGTCGCTGCAGTGCTGGCGGCAGCTGGCGGCGGCGGCTGGGGGCGGCGGCTGGCGGCGACATTGCTGGCGGCAGCCATGCGGGGCGGCGCTGCTGTGGCGGCGAGGCGGCGGCGTTGCAGCGCCCTGCCGCAGCAGGCCCGCCCGGATAGCACTGGCAGTCTGCCGGCGCGGCCGGCGCATCGAATGCGCCCGCCGCGCCGGCAGACTGTTGGATGGCCACAGTCGCGAACGTGGGTGAAGTCGTGCGGCGCAGAGACCAGCTCATTCGCCGTCGCCGGTCCCTCGATCACGGGCGCCGTCGCCGGTTGACCCGCGTCCATGGGCGGATTCAGCAGGCCTGCAGCCCTCCAGCCCTCTAAACCCCTCCGACCCCTCTAACCCTCTCGTGGCGGGCACTCTCGGAAGCTCCGCGCCATTCTTTTTTGCGACCCCTCCCGGAGGCCCTTCCGACCCCTCTCGAGCCCTCCCGCCACGAAGATCCTCCCTTTGTCCGACCGTCCCTCCGAGCCCACCCGGCGCCCGAGCCCTCTTGCCTATCACCCGAGCTCGGGCGGGGGGGCGGCGAGCCCTCCTGGACCCCACCACCCCTCCCGCCTCGCCCAGCCCTCCTGACCCCTCTCCCCGGTGGACCGCTCCACCCTCCCAGCGCGCTAGCCCTATGGGACCCTGTGGAGCCCTCCCGACGCCGATCCGACGGGGACCCCTCAAGCCCTGTGGGCTGGCGAGCCCTCTGGTCGGAGGGGTGGAAGTGGGAGGGCTCGAGGACGGACCCCTCTCGCTCCGGGAGGGTGGAGGGGTGGAGGGTGGAGGGGTGGAGGGGTGGTTGAGCCCTCTAGCTCTATCGATATAGCCCTACCCCTCCCGCCGTTTTAGGGCCTCCCCACCCGCTATGCTCGCGTGGCTCCCACCCCGAGGACCTCTGCCCAAGCTGATGGTGCCCAGCCCAGAGGGCCTCAGGGGCTGTAGAGTCACACCTAGGAGAGGGGGTAGCTCACACCTTGTGGGCCGCACTGACCCTTCTCCCACGTGCCCTTGCCCGCCCCTCTGACCGCCGCCCGAGGCCCGACTTTGAGGGGCTGGTGAGCCCCACCGTTGCGCCCTCACCTCACGCTGACATATCCTTTGGGAATGCCCATGGGCTCTAGGGACCCGGGGGCAGCTTTGCCCGCGGGTGCCATGCTAGGCTATGGTAGCCATTCTCCCAGAAGCCAGATTCTCCGCGGAGAGGCCGGAAAAGTGGCCTAGGCGGCCTCCGCTCAAGGATCGTTGGGATTTTCTGGTGACTCAGGAAGGAGGGGTATGTGTGCTCAAATGACAAATCGCCATGGCCCATGCAACCGCCGCCCCGCATCTACTCGAGATCTCGAGTACAGCGCCACACAGCGGTGGACGGCGAGACACTGACGAGGAGCACAGCGTGTATCGAGCGTGTGGCTGGTAGGCACTTGTGGTACCGACAGCCCCTGTGACATCCGTCCGCATCCGCTTGTAATGTTGTAAAACGGCCACAAAGGGGGCGACCTGCCAAGAATTCTTTTCACAGCCGGGCACAATCCTGGGCCCGCTCCTAGGTTTTCAAGCTCACCGACGAAGGGCGACCGCCCCCTGTCGCAGGCTCCGACGTGTGGCGGCGGCTGCACAGTACACATATGGCAAAGCCGGCGCTTCCACGTGTCCTCTTCGGCACGTCCGCGCTCGGCAACCTCTTTGTGGAGCCGACGCACGACGAGAAGAAAGCCGTCGTCGAGCAGGTCCTCAAGGCCGTGCCGACAGCCCTCTTCGACAGCGCAGGCAAGTACGGTGCCGGTCTAGCGCTCGAGGAGCTCGGCCGCTGCCTCGAGGAGCTCGGCGTGGAGCCGGAGCAGGTTCTCATCAGCAACAAGCTCGGCTGGAAGCGCGTCCCGCTCACCACGCCCGAGCCGACCTTTGAGCCCGGCGCGTGGGTCAACCTGAAGAATGACGCCGTCCAGGCCATTTCGTACGACGGCATCATGGAGTGCTACCGGCAGGGCAACGCGCTTCTCGGAAAGTACGAGGCGCGCATCGTGTCAGTGCACGACCCCGACGAGTACCTGGGCGCGGCGGCCGACGAGGCGGACCTCGAGGCGCGGAGGGCGGACGTGCTCGGCGCCTACCGCGCACTCGCGGAGCTGAAGGTGCCGAGCTACAGCCGAGAGCTACGGCCGAGATACAGCCGAGCTACAGTCGAGATACAGCCGAGTATCCGGCCTGAAACGGCCCCTCGACGCCTCCAGACAGTCTCGCCGAGTGCTCCCAGGCACCGCCCACCCCTGTACACCGGGCCTTGCACACTTTGAAGGCCGCGGGGCTCCTGTCGTTAGACGTGGAGTCGCGAGGGTCGCCCCCCCCCCCCCCCCCCCCCCTCTACCCTCCTGCCCCACCACCCTTGTGGAGAAGTGTACCTGTACCTGTGTCCCTCCCCTCCCCTCCCTCCCCAGGCGGCCGGCAAGGTTCAGTCCATCGGCGTCGGCGCAAAGGACATCAGCGTGGTCGGGTTCGTCTCGGACCCCGTGCCCTAGATGCGGACACTAGATGCGGACACTAGATGCGGACACACACACACACACACCCCACGCGCGCGCCTCGCTCCTACGGGACGACTGCTGGCTGCCCCAGATGCGGACACTATATGCACACACGCCTCGCTCCTACGGGACGACTGCTGGCTGCCCCAGATGCGGACACTATATGCACACACGCCTCGCTCCTACGGGACGACTGCTGGCTGCCCCAGATGCGGACACTATATGCACACACGCCTCGCTCCTACGCGACGGCGGCCACTGGAACCAGATGCGGAGCCCAGACCCATATCTCCCCATATCTCCCCACATCTCGAGGCCCCGCGACTTTCCCTCGCCGCTGCCGCCGTCACCTCCCCCGCTGTCACCCCCCCCCCCCCCAACACCCACCCCGCGCGCGCCGCCCGTCCGGCCTGCCGCTGCTCTCGCCCTCGCCTCCAGCCGCCCGCCGCCGCCGGCCTCGCGCTGGCGGGATTCTCGTCGCTCACGCCGCCCACCCACGCGCACCGGGCCTTGCACTTTGAATCCCGTGGGGCTCCTGTCCTTTAGACGTGGAGTGGCGAGGGCTGCCCTGGCCCTTGCCCCACCACCTTGTGGGTGGAGAGGTTTCCCTTCCTTGCCTCTGGTCGCAGGACCACGTGAAGCTCGACTGGGCAATGCTCGCGTGCTCGGTCACCCCCTTCGTGCACGGCGAGGTATGGGGAGATACGGGGAGATACGGGGAGATATGGGGAGATAAGGGACGGCGAGGTTGCGAGAGATGCGACTGACTCACCCTGCTGACTCACCCCCTCCTGCCCCACACCACTGTGTGTGTGCGTGATCGCCTCACCTCACCGTACCTTAGGTTGCGCGCGGGCTGCTGCGCAAGCTCGGCGAGCAGGGCGTCGACGTCATCAATTCGGCAGCCCCCCCCCCCCCCAAGGTACG